>NC_139396.1:160412500-160692500 GCF_054392235.1 Sus scrofa
AATCCCTCTAAGTGCTTCATCCTAAAGAATCCTCAATACAGGTATTTGTCCTGGTCTGTAAGTTAGAAGTATTGTGAGCGCCAGGCTGTGGGTTTTCATCTTTTTGTTGTTCAAGAAGCATTTGGCACATTTCCAGCAGAAAGACGTCCCCTTTCTGTTCTATTTGCTGCCCCTCCTCTCATGACGAAGGCTTACCCCTACCCCTGTGTGTCTGAGGTTGAAGGAATGAATTCAACAAAGACCCAGCCCGAGATCTGGCATGGCAAGGTTTGCCACGATGGATTGGCAAACACTGCATCTTCGCAACATGGCATTCCTCAAAACAGCGCTAAATCACACTTCATGTTGCCTTTTTCCGCGTTTCCAGCTTTTGTAATGGTGCCAGGCACATAGGAGACAGTCTTTAAGCTGAACGAATTTTAGCGTGGACAGAGCACTGCCCTTGAGACGCTCTGAGTGAATGGCATCACGGCAGAACCCTTTCTTGGTCACACGTCATAGAACTTGAGAATGTGGCCTTTAGGGCCAACCAGACATGTCTAGAACCCTGGGAGCCACCTACCACCAACAGACTGTACAGGTGGAATAAAGCCTAGCCCCAGGGTCATGTCCAGAGCACCAAGTGTTGTGCAAAGAGGCAGCCCAGCCCCGGAACTTCTCAGACTCTGTGTTCACACCCGTCCAATAGGAGTGACTCCTTCTGGCACAAACGGCTGAAAGAGAGAATGTGTTTAGCAGAGCCCCTGGCATCCGACCTGCATGTGCTACCTGGGAGGTCAAACAAAATGCAAGCAGAGTTACAGACAGTGGAACAATTAGACAAAAGAACCTAAGCGCCTTCCTTGGTCTGTGACTTTGGTAACAGCTTAATCTCTCCGAGTCGGAGTAGGTGGTTTCGTGTGTGGTTTAATGTGCTTTGGAAAGGAGAAAATAAAGGAAAATAAAGGCATCAGAATTGATGGTGGAATCGATTTTCCTCGGTGCCAAAGTGACCCCACTCTTGACTCCCCTGGAATATTAAGTCTCAGGAAACCACAGAGAAATTGGCCACCAAGTGATGCCCACTGTTAACATTTCAGTCCATTTCCTTCCCGTTTTTCAACCAACTGTAACTTCTAGCCTGGGTTCTCACTTGGCATTTTCAATGGCTGGCATTGCCTTGTCTGGGCAGACCATGCTTTCTGACCATTCAGTGTCATTGAAAATAGAGGTGGTGATGGGAGTTCCCGTCATGGCACAGTGAAAATGAATCCGATTAGGAACCACGAGGTGGTGGGTTCGATCCCTGGCTTGGCTCAGTGGGTTAAGGATCGGGCGTTGCCATGAGCTGTGGTGTAGCTTGCAGATGTGGCTCGGATCTGCAGGGGGTGCATCCCTAAAAAGACAAAAAAAAAAAAGAAAAGAAAAGAGAGGCAGTTTCCCTGGATGTGATGAGCATCCTAATACAGAGAGCACACACCATTCTTGAGGTTGTTTCTTTACCCTCGTACGTCTCAGAGCCTGAACTAACCGGGTAAGAACATAATGACCCTGGGAAGCTAGTGGCAGGTTCCGCCCCCGAAGGTTCTGTAATTTATGCCTCCCCTCCTTCTGGGGGGGACACCTCCTTGTTCCCCCACCAACCGTGAATATCATCACCGGCATTTTTCTAACATCATGGGTGGAAAATTATACCTCGAAATTTGTTTACATTTACATTTTGTTGATATCCAGAGGAAGCTGAGTAGGTTTTTTTTTTTCTCCTGCTTATTAATTTTCTGAGTTTCCCCTTGAGTGAATTATTTATGTCCTTCGCCCACTTATCCGGTGGAATATTCAGGTTTTCTTGCAGATTGGTGAGAGCCTTTCGCATACTGAGGTTAACCCTTGGTCATATTTATTGCAATTATTTTCATCCCCTTTGTTGCTGGTCTTTTAATTAGAGATAATTTCATGTATTTATTTTTCAAACTAGCCCAGGGTATTAAACTTCTCCGTAACAGGAGTAAGAATTTTCCAGGGGAAAAGTTAGACTCTGTGAAGAGGGTGTAGTCAGAGCCGGGTGGCTGCGGGTTTTTGGAATGGGTTTTGTGAATCGTCTCTGGATAATTCCATCAGTCCCCTGACTGCCTTTGGCCTCCGCGTAGACCAACCTCGTGATGGCTTTTTCTGCTTGCGACTTCCACGGGGTTGCCCAGTGACTGTTTTGTTTGCTTTTCCCTCCTAACATAAATAATTTGGCGGCGTCTCCGTACAAACATTTATCATCTCTTCCAAGTTATTAGCACATGAACTCAGGGGCATTTCTGTCTGTGTCATGGGTGTGAGGAATCAAGCACAAAACAATTAAGAGGCGCTCACGCTGACGGTGGCCTGTGATTATTCTGGAAAGCCAGCTCCACAACTGGCCATGCTTTGGTGACCGTTGCCATTTGAAAGGCTGAATTATATATTTTTATTAGTTGCTTCGTTATTTCAGTCTTTCATTCCTCTACAGCTCTCTGATGAATACCATCTGGCCTCAGTAATTTATTACGATTTAATTTCTCAATTTGTTCCATCATTTCTTTCTTGATATTTCTATCAGAAAAAAAAAAAAAAAGCTCTCACCCCAGCTCCTGTCACCTCAATGAGAGGACATTGGATACAGAAACAGGCCAAGAGCAGTGACCTGTGGTCCCTTTGCTGCCTGGGATGGAGCAGGGCCCTGGGCACCGGCCTGGGCTTCTCCTTCTGCAAAAGGGTGAGAACAAAGCAGCAGGAAAGACTGAGGAGGTTGCTCAACGCCTCGTGACCACAAACAACTATCTTTCACCACCACCGTATTTCTGCAAGTTTTCCCTTCATCCTTTCTGTTCATAAAAGATATTTAAATAAGTCTTGGATCTGTGGTTAAATGTACACACAGCCGCATAAATATCCCACCAGAAAGTGGAAATTCGAATCGGTCCCCTGACTTCTTGCTTTTCCCTGATCTGACGAAACGAGATGCTCTCTGGATGACGGAAGGCATCACGTCCTCCTGGACACCCGGAGAAGGGCGTCCTGGAGACAAACTACGTGAGACAGGCCACCCAGGCATTTTGCCCACCATCCTGTCTGCCCCCTGAGGGACGTGGGCCTGGCCTGCCCGTCTTGGGCTCCGTGGTGTCCGCACTCACTCTGACGAGGCCATGCCTTCGTGCTGGTCTGGGCTCAGGTCCCTTCTGTTTTGATGAAACAAATTCATCACTTAGGCTTACGGTGGCCAATAACCAGCAGTACATTTGGTCATTTATCTACCAAAAAGTTAATTTTTAAGGCACATTTATGCTGATCGAGTGGGTGAAAACTTCCTCAGCTCAGCCTAGTGGACCACGGTTGCAGCTGGAGAACCCAGGTGGGCGAAGCCTGCGCGGGCTCAGCTCACCGCTGCCCAGAGCGCATGACCTGCCCACGTCGGGGGACGCTGTCCTGGGAGAGGATCGCTCGCATGAACCCCGTCACCTCTCCAGCCACACTAATCACTCTCTGCAGGTGCGCGAGAGACAAACAGGGGTCCGTATGCCTGGAGAAGGGAGGGCACGTTCTCGGCCACCTGGGAGGCAGGGCCTCACCTGACTTTCTGGAGGTAAAGTTAAGGCCACACAGAGGGGCTCTGTCCCCACCCCCTCAGCCCCATCCATGGGCCTTGTGGGGACCAGAGGGCTGAGCGAGCCCCTGCTTACCTGTTCCTGATAGAACTGGCATGGGAGGCAGCTGGGGCAGAGTTCTGGTGGTTTTGTGCTTTCCTCCTCTTTTTCACCCCTTTTGCCCGTTTCCCCTGGAGGCACCCAGGCAGGGAGGGCGTGGACTCGGGCCAGGCTGGAAGGGTCCAGAACGCTCTCACCTGGTAGCTGGCGTGAGCGGGCTGCCACCCCAGGCCTGACAATGCAGCCCTCAGGCACCCTTCTCAGGGCCAAGAGCTTGTTCCCGGGACCTTCCTGCCTTTGCCCACCTCGCCCCAGGTCCCCTGCCAAGGATGCTCATGAGTTCGCTCCCTGCTTTAGTAGATGCGCACTGGCCACCCCCAGCTGCCTCCCTGGGTGGGCAGGCGGGGAGCAGGTATGGAGAGAGGCTTGAGGGGGGGCACTGAAGACGCAGCGGGTGAGGAGTGCAGGGGTGTGGGTGTGGGTGTGGGTAGGAGTGAGGCTGCACAAGTGATGATGTGTGTGTTTGTGTCTGGGGGAAGGAGTGTGTTGGAGGAGGTACAGAGGTTTGGAGTTGTGCTGGGGCTTTTTAGGAAACGCAGGTGCTGGGAGGAGCCTTCAGTTAGTCAGGGATGAAGGGAGCCCCTGATGAGCATGGGCGATGCTGAGCAGGTGGTGGGGCGCTGGCACCCCACAGTCCAGGCAGGCCCCCAGCAAACGCAGATGCAGGCCCTGCCTCTCTTCCTGGAGGCTTTTGTGTGTGTGTGTATGTCTTTTTAGGGTCACAGCCATGGCATGTGGGTGTTCCCAGGCTAGGGATCAAATCTGAGCTGTAGCTTCCAGCCTGCACCACAGCCACAGCAATGCGTATGAGACCTACACCACAGCTCATGGCAACACCGGATCCTTAACCCACTGAGAGAGGCCAGGGATTGAACCTGTGTCCTCATGGATACTAGTCAGATTCATCTCTGCTGAGCCATGATGGCAACTCCTCTTCCTGGAAGTTTGATGAGGGTTTCGAGCGCCCCAGCAAACCTGCGCCTGCATCTTTGTCTCCCTTGAGAGGCATCATCTTCCTCCTCGGTGGCTGTCCTACGTGTGACGGATGACCCTGGAGGTAAGGTACCACCACCGGCTCTCCGCCCGCCCGCTTGCTCTTCCTCCTGCCCCTGGGGTAAAACTTTCACTCTGCCACCAGTAGCCAGCCCAGAGGCTGGAAATCTCCTTGGAGATGCTGACCATGCCAGGGGCAGGCAGGGGCTGTGAGCAGGGCCGGCTGCTCGGAGGAGACGTGGAGACGCCGTCCGAGAGCTGGGGACCCTGCCCTCGCCACCTCAATGGCTCAGGGCGGCTGGAAACGAGCCATCCTGAACCCCGAACCTCACTCTTCTTGCTGTGACCATGAGCCACACTGGACCCTGGGCCTTCTACACACCTCTTCCCAAAGCCGACCTTGCCATGCGGCTGCCCTCCTGCCAGCACAGGATTGGGTCGGGGGTCCTGCAAGGCGAAGAGCCATGCTTGAACACCTCCACGTTGTTTTCAGGGGTGGTGGGGGGGTTTGCTGCTGTGGATGATAATTTTGTCTGGAACCTGAACGCTCTGCTCTTTGTAGATTGTGGCATAGGTTAATGAGGAGCTTCTCCTGGGAGGAGGGAGAACCCGATTTCAGAGAGGAGGCTGAGGCACGCGCCTGGGGAGAGGCCCAAGCCTGATGACAGGACGTCCATTCTGTGCGTGAGGCTCTGTGGTCCCCTATGCGTGGAACCTAAAACACAAACCAAGTGGACGAGTGTAACAAAAGTGAGACAGACACACAGATACAGAGACCCAACTAGTGGTTCCCAAAGGGGGTACCCGGCGGGATGGGAAACGCGAGGTGCAAATAATGGGGGGTAGACGGGCTCCAGGCTGCATCGTGCAACACAGCCGATATTCTGTAGTAACTCTAATGGAAAGTAAGTTTTAATAACTGTAGCAAAAATTTTTAAAACATGTTGTAACCTTAAATTTATCCAATGTTATCTGTCAACTCTATCTCCATAATTCTGGAACATGTGAAAAAGAGAGAGAGGTGAGGCGCTGTGGGAGACACTGGCTTTCATGTCCACTTTCCTCTTTGTCCACAATGCACTTGTTTATGAAAGTGAGAATTTGTCTCCAAACTAGGTCTCAATGTTTATACACTGAGTGTAGGTGAGGTTGTGTTGCAGAACCATTATTTTCCAAGCACCCACTGAAAAGCCAGCTGAACGGCATGGAGAAAGGAGTTACTAAGAATGGGGTTTACAGGTCTCCTTCGGGGAGGCCGTGTAGGGGGGCGGAAGGAGGCTGGAACTTGACCTCTGATCTGGACCCCATGTCCTGGAGTCTGGCCCCGAGTCTGGAAGGCAGAGCCACCGGGTCCTGGCGCCTCTCTGACCTGAGGTCCAGGTTCGAGGGACTACAGCCCCCTTTAAGACTCTGATCCAAGCAGGCTCCCCCATCTCAGAGGAAAGGCACATCCATGCAGATCTTCGCACAGGGAGGTGCCCCCATGGGGGGGACTTTGCCGCATCCCTGAGCCCCGCCCCTGCCACTCACCCAGGTGGGAGGATGTGATGCCACTTTCCCTGAGCCTCTCTTGGGCGCCCCCTCAAGCACAACAAAGCCACCAGCGCCCTAAGCATGTCAGCACGTACACGTGCAAGCACACACCCCACACACATGTGTGAACACACACCTGCCCTGCTACCCCAGCATGGCTTTGGGTGTAATCACCCGAGTTGAGGGAATGCGAGCTTTCTTGGCCCCCCAAACACAGTTATGGATTCGGCAATCTTCACGAGAGGTCAGGCGGTTTTATAAATGTCTCAGAGACACAGGAGGAGGCTGCCACGTGCTCGGAGCGGAGAGGGCCTGGCGGGAGGCTCAGCCCAGCTGCCAGGTGGGGGAGGCAGGGGCCCCGGCCTCCGACTTGCTCCTGCTGGCGTCTCTGGCTCTGGCAACAAAAGGGCAAAAAAGACGTTTCCCATAACCGCGGTCCCAAGGTGACGCTTCGCAGAGGTTCTTTAAAACATCCTCCAGTGGAGAGAGACAGAATGGCCTCTTTTTTCTCCCTCTGCTCCGTCGTCTTCGCCCCACAATTTCCGCTTTGCAAACAGACAGGCTTCCAGCCTCTGGAGAAGGAGGAAAGGTGCAGAGAGCACTGTGATGAGGCCGAGGGAGGAGTAATTTAATTGTCTGGTTCCTTCTGTGCTAGAGAATATCAAACAGATGAGGAGGATAAAACAGGGATCTCAATAATTAATTTTCATGTTTCTCACTAGTGGGGCTGCGCTGGCCCTGCGCCGTGATTATAGGGAAAGGTTGGAAGCTGAAGTTTCACTCATTAGCTACGTGTTGTATGAAAATACCTGTATTTTCAAAAGGCACAGTGACAAGAATGAAAAATTCCAGCTATTAAAAATATCCTGGTGTCAGGGACTTTTGTGAGAGAAGAAAAACTCTCTGATTCTCTCAGATAAATAATGAAACGGATGGTTGTTGAGAGGTGAAGGGTCAAAACTTCCCTGTTGACTAAAACACAAGGTTGACTTAAAAGATTTTTCCAGAAGTTATTCAAGGAGCCCTGTGTCAGGCTGGTTTTTTTTTTTTTTTTTTTTGCCTTCTAATGAAACTGAGGGGGCCCCCTGAAATTTCTGCCACCACCGCATTCAAGGCACACAGGTTACAGGTTTTAATGGGCTGGACATCGGCTTTGACACTGGCCCTGCACACCGCATGTATAATAGAGAGCATTTGTGAATAATTAAATGATGCTGTCCCAGGCTCTGAGTTTATCCAAGGGTAAGTATTAAGATTTAATTGACTCCAAATTAACCATCAGGTTCTCCTTCCAAATCGGTGGACGGTGGAGCCATCAGCGAACTCGTAGCCTCTGGAGAGCGTGTCCCATCCCGGCCACGCCGGTCATGTCCGGGAGCTGGAGACGGCTTTCTTTCTGGAATACTGATTAGCCCGCCATGCATTTGTTCACAAGCTTAGGATTCAAACCTGGGGAACGTAATTTTTAACACAAATTGTTCAATCATTCAAACACACAAACATTTCAAGGTAATTTCTGCAAATCCCCATTGTGGTCTAATTTCTTATTAAGCAGAATAAAGCTGTTTGGCATTGCAATTAATCAGTTTGGGGCTCCACGGAGCATTTGCGGCAGAGTGCTTCCTTTTTTATTTTTAAAGGCGTATTAGAGCAATGTTCTTGGGTTTACGCCTATCTCCCAGGTGTGCACACACACACACCTGTGCACACGCCAGCCAGGCGCCCACGTCGACAGGACACGAGGCCAAATCTGGTGAAAACTGTCATCAGAGAGCTTTATTTTTACCACATCCCTTTGTGTGTGTGCGTGTGTGTGTGTGCATAGAGTGCTGCCAGGAAAATCACGAAATTTGTGTTTTATTTTTTAAACAGCAGAGGTTAAAACACTGTATCAATTATGAAATTACTCAATGTCTAAACATTAAACAGATTGTAGCTCATGTACATGCTTGTCTCTTTTTTATCTTGTAAATCCCTTATCTGAAAAAACCTCCTTGTGAAAATGGGGAGAGCCACGCCTGAGAAAGGGATGGGAGATGGGGGGAAGGGGTGGGGGGGAGGGAAAGGAGGGGTGTCGGGTGTGGCTTGGTGTTTCCCATTCTGAATGCTTTGCATAAGAAACAATCCTTAATTAGGAGCCTCGAGGTTGAGAGAGGCGTGCACCCAGACCTCTGACTATTCCAGGGCAAATGTTACTCAAAGTCTAATAATTCCTTTCAAAGATTTGGATCTAATTTTGAGTTGCGACTGATCAATAGGCAGTTTATGAATGGCCGATATCATTCCCAAGGGCTTCGGAAGACAGCGCTGGGTAAAGACCCATCCACCAGTAACCACAGTTGTGAGACGCAGCCCCGCGCTTCGTCATTTAAGAGGCAAAGCAAAGCATGTGTTTTTATTTAACAAGAAAGATCGTGCCGATAAGGGTATGATTTTAGAAGCAGGAATGACTGTCTTTTGAGCAGAATAAATGGGGGGTCATAATTCTCCAATCTGACCTAATTTTAACAAAGGAAAATGATCTGTTAAAATGTCCCAGAGATAATACAAATTAGACCAGGTCAACAGGAGGTCAAATAGATGGGGTGCTAAAACCTCCTTTTTACTACTTTGTAGCATTTTATGCTAATTCAGTTCCCTTCTCTGTGATAAACAAAGCCAGTGGAAAGGAGCTAGCATCACACGGTGATGGGTCCCTGAGCTGCAATTTAATACAAATCTAGTAATTCTGTTGTACAACGTATCCAGTTCACTTAGGAACCACAAATACTAATGGATCAGACCGCCGGGTCCACACTGCAGGTGCCTTACGTTGAAAGAGCCTATATGTGGTTTTAGTGGGGAAGCCTTGCGTGGAGTTACGTGGAGTGACGGCGCTGGTAGGCATCGCATCCTCATTAGGAAAATCCCAAACTCAGAAGTGCTGGTGGGGCCGGGGCGTGGACGGTGGAGGGAGGGCTGTCAGGGACGTGGCGCAGGGAGGCCAATGGCCGTGCAATATTTACATCTGTAGAGGATGAGGATCTGGATCCAGCCCATGTTACATAGTCTCCCCAGCTTTTGCAGGAGGCCAGGGAAGGGAAGAGGGTTTGGGCGCCCTCAGGATTCAGGGTGAGCTTCAGAAAAGACATCAGCAGGAGAAGCAGCCTCACGCTCTCCACGCACCATCAGCTCATTAGGAAGATCCCTCGCTTCTGTGCTGAAGGTGAAAGCTCATGCCCGGCCCAAGCTGAACTACCTGCAGAGATGGTTTCTCTTCTGAAAGAGGGCTTGATCTCTGTGAGTCGTTACTGGGTCTGGAAGAAGGATGAGATGGTTACGGGTGTAAAGGCTCTAAGCCTGGGGGGCCCTGGGGCAACGACTGGCATCTTGGGGACTAACCTGCCTCCCTCAGTACCTGGTGTCCTGCCTGGGGCTGACTTAGACCCTGGGGAAGCAGGGTCCTCCCAGCCTGTGACCTGCTGGTGGCTTTCGGTGGTGAGACCCGGCTTCTCAGTTCAGAAGCAAAGGGAGAGAAGCTGGCTAATGTCTCCAGGTAAAAGAATACGCAGACAGGCCTTGCGTTGGCAGCAAAGATGAAATTGGTGGTAGTTTGAATCCCTGAAGGTGTGATATTTGGATCTGATTAAATTCCCCATCAGAGACTTGATCTCCATGCAAAACGGCTTCTTCAATGCTGTTGAAATTGACTCAGTTCAACTCAAAGAAAGTGGCCAATTCAAAGGCCTGATGGAAAACTCCCTTCAACTATTTCACATCTCTTGGGATTGCCACACGGTTCTTTGCTTGTGAAAGGTGCAGGGGCTTTAATTCCGTATTTTGGCAAAAGCAGGCATGGTTTTTGCAGACTTACCACTTCCCACCTCATCCAGAAATGGCGGTGGAGGCATTTTTCCGGCCACCTGGCCACCTGGTCTTAACTGGATGTGAGGAGTTGTGTGTCCTTTACCCACCTTCCCACTTACTCTGAAAATCACCCCAAATGAAGCAGCGTTGTTGTCAGGAAGCATTAACTGGTCCCTACATCCTGGGAGGGTAACAGGTGACCGTGTCTTCTGACCTCAGGGGCTTATATCTGACTACGGAGGGGAGGAGAGGAGCTACCCCAGCGCCGGGCCCCCGGGTGAGGTTCTGAATGGGCTGCAAAGGGCTAGAGAGGCTGAGAAAGGGTGCAGAGGGATGGGGAGGGCGCCAAGCCTGGGGCACCGGAAGGCTTCCTGGAAGAAGCGCTGCTTGGACATCCATCAAGCAGGTGTACCCAGCGCGTGCCCTGCGCAAGCCCTGCCCTTAGCACTGGGCCCTGTCAGCTTGGTAATCACCACGGCCACCGCCCCCGCCAAGGGCAGATGCTGATGTTACCTACAGGCAAGGAAACGAGGCATCAAGAGGCTAATAGCTTTGTCTTGTTGGCCATACAGACAGAAAGTGCACTGAAGGCTGCCTGGCTCCAAAGCCCAAACACAGTCACTGTCCCTTCCTCCCCTTTTGGAGTCAGCAATAGAAGGTGCAGGGGAGGGGAGAGGGGTTCCCTAGGGAGGCGGAGCATCATTACAAGGGGCGTGGACAGGCTTCTCACCTCGGAGAAGGTCCTGGCTGGGGAGAACCTCGAGGAGAAGCGATGGACATGGCAGTAGAGAGGTTGGCTTAGAAGCTCCAGCTTTCTTTGCCAGTGATGGAGCCAGTCAACATGGGGGAAGGGGCGCAGGGTGAAGCATTGGAGATGGTGTCTTAGGCAAGTTATTCAGGGAGCAGGGCAGACAGCAGCATGAACCGGGCTGGAGGAAATAGGTTTGGGGGGATCAAGGAAGGACCAGGAGATGCCGAGAGCTTGGGTGGGGGCAGCTGAGGGAGGAGCTGAGGTCAGAGCTGCTATGACAGGAAGGGTCCAGGGTGTGTGGGGGGAGACTCCACCAGTGGAAGGGGAAGATGGAAGGACCTCACCTGCACAGGTGTCCCTCCGTCTCATACCTGATGCAATGCTGCTTCTTGGTTGAAAACCAGCAGACATGGTGACTGTTGCCTTTTTAGTTACTAAACTGGATGAGGGTACGTTTTTTACGGACAGTATACATGCGCCAACCTTCATTAGCATTCTTCCCTTATCTCATGAAAAGGTACCAATTCTACTTAAGAATTCCACACATCCTTTCACTAAAATTAGACAAAAATTTAATCACAAAACTATCTGTAACTTTTACTTTAGAGAAATCAGCACAAAGAGCATATCCGTAAGATCACGTTTTCAAATGTTCAAGAATATCAGAAATAGGCTTTTTCTTTAGTTTCCAAACTACGAGAGTCTTTTTTCAGATCTCCCTGCCGGCTACCAGCCTGTGGCACTTTTGTCTGAGAAAAAGTTCCTATTGGTTTCCACGGTTTTAAAGCTTTTTGGTGTCCATGGTCCCCTGATCAATTAGCTATAAAACTGCGCAGGAACATGTAGAGCAGACACCCAAGTGCGCCTTGTGTATAGTTCATGATTCATTTCCCCCAACACAGTCCTCTCTTTGCAGGAGCCTCTGTGCTGAATGTCTCTGCAGGACGCTGCTTAGAGATGCTTTCCAGTCACATTATGGACGAGGCAAAATACACACTGGATGCTCGTGCTCAATATTCTCCTTTTGGCTACGTGAAGAAATAAAGGTTATGTGATGAAGTCAGATGTCCCCATCTGGGGAACTGTCAAGAACGTGTCCAGTATCCAATCCTGGGGAGGGACACAGCCATCAGCTGGCTCTTTGGGAAGAGCCTGCCGTCATGTTCCTGCCTCTCTGCCATGTGCAAACCCAAACCCAGCCTCTCTCAGCAGCATCTAATTCAGTGGCCTGGGCACTGAGCTGAGAAAGATGTTTGGGCTTGGAGAGAATATGGAGGTGTATACCCCGCACCTGCATCTGCCAAGACGTCGGCAAGGTTCTAGGAGTTAAATTAGGAAGAACATGACACCAGCGGTCACGTACCTGAAGGACCCACAGATGGGTTGGGAGGGGATGGCAGGTACCCCGGGACTGGATTTGTCCCCTGTGGTGGCTGTTTAGGCTGTGGGAACCAGGCAGGACTGCAAACCCAACCTCCACTGCTCCCTCGGGGGGCTGGGGGAACGAGAGGCCCCTCCCCCAGGGCCTCTTCACTAGCAAGAGTGCTTTTCGAGAACAAGAGCACAGGACCCACACAGGGCCGTGGGAGGCAGAAGCTGAAAGGTGAGGCTTAGCAAGCCGGCCATCCAGTGAATAAAGGAATGAGTGGACTCCAGTAAATTCTGGTCCTGCTGCCCTCTCTGCAGTGTCCCCACTCAGTCCGCTTGCCCACCCTACCTCCCAGCTTGGCTGTGCGAGTCACCTTGCCTTCAGAAATCATCTTCAGAAGAGTTTTTTAATGGAAGGATTTTTTTTGTAAGGCAACTGGCACATTTTCTTGGGCTGACACTCTGGGGAAAATGGTGTCTGCCTGGCCACCTGTTGGAAGGCAGCCCAGAAAGACGGCCAAGAGTCAATATCGAATCAATACTGTCACACACGGTGATGCATGGGAAGGATTGTATCTCTCGCCTGAAAATCCATTTTGACAGAAGGGCAACGTGGAGTCGCTTATGACACTGAGACGATGGGCTGGCTGGTTACCGAGGCTGCCTGCAAACTGCCTTCCTCCTTGACACAGAGGGAGGAGCCCGCACGGACCCTTAGCGAGACAGCGGCCCGGTCGCATGCTGACAGCCAGGGACCATGGTCACATTAACACATCAGCAAAAGGCTGGGTGTTCTTGGGGAGGAATATGCTCACTCAGGCCCCTGTGAGGAAGTGCAATGCCTTGTCTGGCTGCAGCTTCCCTTCTCTGTTACGGGGGTCAGTTAGCATCTGCCAGCGACCCCATGTCTCTTCTCACTAGGATCCATCCAGTCTGTATGCAAAGACAAGTCACAATTTGGATCCTTGGATCCCTGTCCAATTCCCTGTCAAATAAATACTATGTTTAGTTCAGGAATGCAGGTCAAAAAATCGACTCGATGTGCTGTGCAAAAGTAGCTTAAGACACTCCTGAAACCTGGAAGAAGAGCATCTTTTAATACAAAATTAGGACAAAGACATCCTTTATCTTAGATTTGCGTTTTAGGTAGGCTCCTGGTATTTCTTTGTTCTTGGGCTTCAGTGATGTATGTGGGGACATGACCAGAAGTATGGCTCTGTGTTTTTCCACACAGACTTGCTCGTTTTGCGGCAAAATCATCCTGTGCAAGCATCCCAGCCTATGTGGGAGCATGTCCAGGGCCAGCTCCTGGCTTCTCTTCTGAACAGACCCTGCAGCACTTAGAGCAGACATCGCTCTTCATAAATATTAGTTGACTAAATGAGAGCCCCTTTCTCCATTGGACTTTGGAGGAAAATTTTAGTAAAACTTGGTGTTAGAATTCACGAAGTGCCTCAAAAAGATCTCCTTGAGTTTTGTCACAAAACCAATGAAGCTAATATTTTTTGAACTTTGATTCAGAGAGGTTAAGTGACTTGGCCAAGGTCACACAGCAAGCAGTGCAGTCAGGGCACAGGGATTCCCTTGTGACTCTTGGCTTCCAGTGAACCACCTGTTTCTGCTCCTGCCCAAATAGTTTTCCTCTTAGAAATGCAAAGCTCTGTATGCCATTTGGGTTCTGGAACCCAATGCTTTGATTTGTTTCCAAATTGCTTAACTCTGGAGTATAAAATGGATTACACTCTAGATTTGAGCTCCTTGAACCCAAGTACGGACTTCTGTATCCCTGCCGATCATGCACAATCCACCAGGTCCCACTGGTTTTCATCTGGGCTGAAGACACGGAATGAGGCGACCTCCACCCCTTGACATCCTGTGTCCTCATGGAGGAGGCATGCTGCCTCACCTTGTCCTTGGCCCAGGGCTCCTCTGTCTGTCCATCTAGTTGCCTTTGGAATCAAATTCAGGGTAGGTCAGGCCTGATAAATAGAATCTCATAAAGACCCTCACCTGGGCATCTAATGGTGTGATAAAATATGCCAGCTGTCTGTCCCCTCAGCCTGGCCCTTTCCAGGTGCTGGCCTGTGAGTAGACAAACATCTGAACTGGGCACTGCCTCCTAATGCTTTGCTGGCTTCACCTAGACAAGACCAGACAGCGTGTGGCTTTGATCTTAGGGGCCCTGGAGAACCTCCCTCTAGAGGGACATGGGCCATGTCTCTGGGCGCCACCTCTACCTGAGGTCCGGCAACTTACACAACCATGTTTGCACCTGCTCCTGCTCCACAGGTGCCAACTAGGTGGGCCATTTGAGTCCCCAGGTGGCCCTGCCAATGAGGTGACCCTGGGGTCCTGGCAAAAAGCCCCTGCCTGCACCAAGTGCCACAAGCTAAGGAGATCTGTTGTTGAAGGGAAGACACAGATGGTACCTGGGCAGGTGATGGCTGAGGTCAGGCTTCCTTCCACCAAGAGAGCCTCAGGCTCGGCCCCTTTCTTCTCCCTTCAACTTCTTGGGTTCCCATGTTGGGGTTCTAGCAGCAAAGCCCCCTTTTCTCTCCTTTGTATTACAACCTAGTGCGTGAGACACATTTCGAACCTTCTTGTTTTAGTGCCGAAAGCTCACTGAAGCATCAGGTGCTCCTGTCTGGCAAACGATGCCAGCCAGGGGCCTGGCGCTGCCCACTTGCCAAAAACTTTCACTTCCAGGGCATTTAAGCACATTAGCTAGTTAACAAGTTTCTCGAAGGCTCTGGGTCTCTTCATCTCTTTGGAAACACCTTTCAGATTGAAGGGTTTATGGAAAAGTGGAGAAAGGCAGCATTCCTAATACAGTCATTTGCTGGGTCAATATGATTAAATTAATGTGCATTTGAAATTGCAAAATCTGGAAGATAGGAAACCACACAAGTTTTTTTGTTTTTGTTTTTTTTTTTGCAGTCTAACTTCCTGGATTAATGAGATAAATCTGAGTATGTGGTCAATACACTTTGTGGCAGGGCAGGGAATGGCAGAAAACCCCAAAAGATTCCCTTTCAGAATTGCAACAACCAAATCCGCCCCCCCCTTCTTTTATAGGGATGGCAGACTCTGTGGAGTTACAGCAGCAAGCTGCAAATGGTGCACGAAATAGAAGTCCCTTCTCAGCACACCAGGAGCTCTTTGATGTACGTCGCAGAGTATGTGGTCCACGTCCGTACCGTATGATTCACTGTATTCTGTTCGGTCAAACACATTCGGAACAAAGTCCATCGAGCCCAAGCATTCCAGGTAGAAAAGAGAATGAAAATGCCTGTTGACATTTCTTCAGGCTTCTGATTCTTCCATTCCCTCCTTACCCAGCACATACTCGAGGAGGGCACTTGGGGGAGTTTAACGTTTCCTCTCATCTCCCTTTTCTTTGAAGGAAAGGCCCCATCAACCTTCAAACTCTTTCCAAAGCAATTTTTTTTTCTCTTTGACTACGTTTTGATAAAATGGGTTTCACTGTGTTACACAGACAATGAGAGGTCTTGGGGGAAGGTGCAGAGACCTGTCCAGGGGCCATCTTGGGTCCGAAGCCCATGATACGGATAGGAGGGCACTTTCCAAGGACAGGGATGATCCGAAAGTAGGAAACCTGGCAGGATGTTAAGCCTGCTCCTGAAGATGCCGAGCCTCCAGCAGGATGTGCCTGTATCCCCATCAGGCCTTGCCTGGAGACATGGCTTTGCTGGTCCAGGGATACTGGCTGGTGAGGCCAGAGTGCTGTCCCTCACTCCATGCAGCAAAGTTTCTATTTGCAGCCCCCCGACAGCAACTGTGAATGGGTGAGCTAAATTGCAGTGGACATTTCTAAATCACCATCACCACCTTCCAGCGCCCCAGAGAACGGCGAGCGATGTTGCTAATGGAAGGCAGCCCGGGCAGAATCCATCACCTGCTTTAACATCTTCATTTACCTCATCACCTTAAAAGCACTCAGAATTTGTTCTGCAGGCCTGGGGACCTCACAGCGACTGCTGGGAGTTTTCATGGCTGGAAACGACCCCTCGTCAGGGCTGAAGCCCCAAGTCACCCTAGACGCTGCTTGACTTTAAAACCACAAGGGGGAAGAGGCTGCATCTTCAGTGATCAAGTTCAATCACATGTTCTCGGAAAACGACATAAAGATCCAGACCATACTCTTTCTCTTTTTGTGTCTGTAGTCTCAGGGGATGGAGGTAGAAGGAAGCTGGAACTGAAACCAAGGGCCTGGATTCCAGCTTCCACCGTGACACCTACTAATCCTGTGACTTCGGATAATTCCTTGAACATGCCAAATAAAATTGTACCATTTATTAAAAAATGAAAAAAAATGAAACAAGTGAAAATAATGTTTTGGCTAGTGTAATAAAGCAAGAAAAAGAATTCAGAGCCATTCAGTTTGGAAGAAAAGAAATAAATGATTGTCTATGTAAAAAACTCGGTAGAATTTGTAGAAATAAAGTTGCTAGAATGACTCTAATTTGAGTTGGTTTATTAAAGTTGGAGGATTCAAGGCCAACACTTAAAGATCAATCATATTTCTATTTATATTTCTATATGTTAGCAAAAAATAATTAGAAACCAACATTTTTTTTTCTTTCTTTCTTTTTTTTTTTTTCTTTTTAGGACCGCACCTATGGCACATGGAAGTTCCCAGGCTAGGGGTCTAATCGGAGCTGTAGCTGCCAGCCTACGCCACAGCCACAGCAACTTGGGATGTGAGTCATGTCTGCGGCCTTTACCACTAGCCCACGACAATGCCAGATCCTTAACCCACTGAGCAAGGCCAGGGATTGAACCCATGTCCTCATGGATACTAGTCAGGTTCATTAACAACTGAGCCACGACAGGAACTCCATTAACCACTATTGTGGCTCGGTGGGTTAAAAACCCAACATAGTGTCCGTGAGGATGCAGGTTCAATATCTGGCCTTGCTCAGTGGGTTAAGGATCTGATCCGGTATTGCCATAGCTGCAACAAGATGTGGCTCAGATCTGGTGTTTTCGTGGCTGTGGTATAGGCCTCAGGTACAGCTCCAATTTCAACCCCTGACTGAGAACTTCCATATGCTGCAGTTGCCGCCATTAAAAAGAGAGAGAGAGAGAGAGAAAGAAAAGAAAAAGAAAAAAATTTACGAAACCTCAAAAAATATTTAGGTATGACTATAATAAAATATGTAAATGTTTTGGTGTCAAAATTATAAAATTAATGATAACTTAAATAAGTGGAGAGACACACCATATTTATGGCTAGAAGGTTCAAGATAGTTACATACAAACTACCAAAACTGATCAATAGATTGAACACACTTCCAACAAAATACTAGCAGGATTTTTTGTAGATCTTGGCAAGCTGACTGTAAAATGTATATGAGGAAGCAAAAGAGAAATTAGCCAAAACAATTCTGGAAAAGAAGAATGAAATTAAATGGCTCACACTGCCCAATTTTAAGACATCATGGAAAGCTATAGCAATTAAAACTATGTTATGCTGGTGAATTCACAAATACATTGATCAATGGAACTAAATAGATTCCCCCAGAAACAGGCCCCCCAGGTGTTCCCCATTGTGGCTCAGCGGAAACAAAGCTGACAAGCATCCATGAAGATACAGGTTCAATCCCTGACCTTGTTCAGTGGGTTAGGAATCCAGCATTGCCATGAGCTGTGGTGCAGGTCTCAGACGCGGCTCAGATCCAGCGTGGCTATGGCTGTGCCTGTGGTGTAGGCCAGCAGCTACAGCTCCAATTCAGCCCCTAGCCTGGGAACCTCCATATGCCATGAGTGTGGGCTTAAAAAAGAAAAAGAGCAGAAGAAAAAAAGAAATAGACCCACCAAAATATAGATGATTGAGTTTTTAAAATACTTTTTAAAGAACTGTTTTAGGTTTAAAACAAAATTGAGAGGGAAGTAGAGAGATTTCCCATGTCCCCTTGTCCCCACACATGCATAGCCTCCCATGATCAATGCATTAGAGTGGCACAGTTTTTAATCAAGGAGGAATCTACATTCACACACTATAATCAGCCAGCATCCATAGTTTACGTTAAGATTCATTCTCGGTGTTGCCCATTGTGTGGATTTAGACAAATACATAATAACATTGATCCTTCATCACAACCTCATACAGAGTATTTTCATTGCCTTGAAAATCCTCTGTGTTCTGCATATTTATCACCCCAAAACCAATCCCCTGGAAACCACTGGTCTTTTCAATGTCTCCAAAGTTTTGCCTTTTCCAGAATATCATATAGTTGGGATCATGCAATAAGTAGACTTTTCAGATTGACTTTTTTTTTTTTCTGTCTTTTTGTCTTTTCGCCTTTTCTAGGGCTGCTCCTGCGACATATGGAGGTTCCCAGGCTAGGGGTCTAATCGGAGCTGTAGCCACCAGCCTACACCAGAGCCACAGTAACGCGGGATCCGAGCTGAGTCTGCAACCTACACCACAGTTCACGGCAACACTGGATCCTTAACCCACTGAGCAAGGCCAGGGATCGAACCCACAACCTCATCGTCCTAGGGATTCGTTAACCACTGTGCCACGACGGGAACTGCCAAGACAGCTCATTTACTTTCAGCACTGACTAGTATTCCTTCGTCTGGGTGTGGACAGTTTAGGTGTCCATTCAACTACCGAAGGACATCTTGATTGTTTCTCAGTTTTGGCAAAATTATGAATAAAGCAGCATTAAACATCCAGGTGAATATTTTTATGTGGACATAAGTTTTTAAGTATTTGGGGTAAAGACTATAGAGTATGATTGCTGGACTGTATGATGAGAGTACAAATAATTTTATAAGAAACCACTACTCTTCCAAAGTAGCAGCACCGTTCCTTCTGCGTGGACACCAGTGGTGAACGAGTGTTCCTGTTGCTCCCATCCTCACAAGCATTGGAATTGCCAGGGTCTGGGGTTTTGACCGTTCTAACAAGTGTGCAGTTCTACCTCGTTGTTGCCTTTACATTCTCCTGATGGCATATGATGTCAAGTATCTTTTCATGTTGGTCATTAGTATGTCTTCCTTGGATCGGGGTCTGTTAAGGTCTTTGAACTATTTATAATTGCATTGTTGGTTTTCTTATTGCTGAGTTTTAAGAGTTCTTCATACATTTTGGATAATTCCTTTATCAGATGTGTCTTTGGCAAGTATCTTCCCCTGTGGCTTATCTTCTCAATCTCTCGACATTGTCTTTCACAAGAGCAGAATTTTAGCTTTAATGAAGTCCAGCTTATCAATTATTTCTTTCATGGATTGTGCTTCTGGTGCTATATCTGAAAAAGCATTGTTAAACCCTATGTCATCTAGATTTTTTCCCATGTTATCTTCTAAGGGATTTATGGTTTTCCATTTTCCATTTGGGTATGTGATCCAATTTGAGTTAATTTTTTGTTTGTTTGTTTTTGTTTTTTTGTTGCTTTTTTAGGGCTTCACCCATGGCATATGGAAGGTCCCAGGCTAGGGGTTGAAACTGGAGATGCAGCTACTGGCCTACACCACAGCAACAGCAATGTGGGAATCTAAGCCACATCTGCAACCTACACCAAAGCTCATGGCAATGCTGAATCCCCGACCAACCAAGAAAGGCCAGGGATTGAACCCACATCCTTATGGATACTAGTCAGGTTCATTTCCATTGCACCACAATGGGAACTCCTTGAGTTAATTTTTGTGAAGGATATAAAGTCTATGTCTAGACTCATTGTTTTCCATGTAAATATCTAGTTACTTCAGTATCCTTTATTAAAAATATTACCCTTTCTTGGAGTTCCTGTCATGGCTCAGTGGGTTAAGGATCTGGTGTTGCTGTGAGCTGTGGTGTAGGTAGCAGGCACGGCTCAGATCTGCCATTGCTGGTGGCTCTGGCGTAGGCTGGCAGTTATAGCTCCAATCAGACCCCGAGCCTGGGAACCTCCATATGCCATAGGTGCAGCCCTAAAAAAAAAAAAAGACAAAAAAAATTACCCTTTCTCAATTGAAATTCTTTTGCACCTTTGTCAAAAATCAGTGGACTAGATTTGTGTGGGTCTATTTCTGGGCTCTCTATTCTCTTCCTTTGATGTTTTTGTCCATTTTTTTCACCAATACCACACTATCTTGATGATTATAGCTTTATGTTAAGTCTTAATACCAGGTAGTTCAAGTCCTCCAACTTTGTTCTTCTCTTTCAACACTAATTGACTATTTTGGGTCTTTTGCCTCTACATATAAACTTTAGAATCAGTTTGTCAATACTGACTAAATAATTTATTGTTATTTGGGGGAGGGGATTGCACTGAATCAATAGGTCAAATTGGGGAGAATTGACATCTTGACAATATTGAGTCTTCCTATCCATGAACATGGACTATCTCTTCATTTATTTAATTATTTGATTTCATTCATCTCTTTTGCAATTTTACTCATATTTTTCCTGTACATTTTTAAAATATTTATACCTAGGTATTTCATGCTTGGATGCCAATGCAAATGGTATTATGTTTTACATTTCAAACTCAACTTTTTCATTACTAGTATATAGGAAAGCAATTCATTTGTTTTTATATTAACCTTGTAGCCTGTAACTTTGTTATAATCACTTTGTTATAATCACTAGTTCCTGGAGGATATTTTTCAATCAGTTATTTTGGATTTTCTGCATAGATTGTCATATCATCTACAAACAAAGACATTTTTATTTCTTCCTTCCCAATTGGTATAACCTGTATTTCCCTTTCCTACTTTATTGCATTAGCGAGGACATCTAGTCCAATGTTGAAAAGAAGTGGTGAGAGGAGACATCTATGATTTGTACCTGATCTTATTGGGAAAGTTTCAAGTTTCTCACCATTAAGCATTATGTTAGCTACAGGGTTTTTGTAGATGTTCTTTATCAAGTTGAGGAAATTCCTTTCTATTCCTAATTAACTGAGAATTTATATCATGAAACAGTGTTGGATTTTGTTAAATGCTTTTGTTTTGCATGTGTTCATATGATCAGGTGATTTTTCTTTTTTAGTCTGCTGATATGTTGGGTTACACTTATTGATTTTGAATGTTGAACAAAACAGTCAAAATTGGATGAGTCCCAATTGGTTGTATTGTATAATTTTTAAAATAATTTTTGGATTTCATTGCTAGTATTTTGTTGAGGATTTTTGTGTCTATCTTAGTGAGAGATATTTGTCTGTAGTCATCTTTTCTTTTAATGTCTGTTTGGTTTTGGTATTAGGGTAATGCTGCCTTATAGAACGAGTTAGGAAGTATTCCTTCTGCTTCTATTCTCTGGAAGAGATTAGAGAGAATTTGTATAATTTCCTCCTTAAATGTGTTATAGAATTTACCATTGAACCCACACAGGAAATCCATTGATTTTTGACCAAGGTACAATGCCAATTCAATAGAGAAAGGATAGTTTTTCAACAGGTGTATATTCATACATAAAAACACCAATTTCAACATATATTTCATACATTGTTCACAAGCTAATTAAAAATTGATCACAGATCTAAATGTAAAGTATAAAACTATAAAGCTTTTAAAAGACAATGTTGAAAAATATTCATGACTTTAGCTTAGGCTAAGAGTTTTCAGATATGATTCAAAAAAATAAAATTTAAAAAATGCTATAGGCTGGAAGAAAATATTTACACATTACTATTTTAAAAAGGAGTTGTATGAGACTATATAAAGAACACTCAAAATAAAATAAAAATCAAGCCACTCAATTGAGAAACAGGCAAGTCGTTTGAAAAGACACTTCGCCAAAGAAGACATACAAATGGCAAAAGCCCATGACAAGGTGCTCAACTTTACTACCCAGCAGAAAAATGCAAATCAAACCTACAAACGATATACATGTCAGAATGGCAAAAAAAAAAAAAAAGAAAAGAAGGAAAGAAAGACTTTGACAATGGCAAGTCTAGTCTGATGTAGAGCGGCTAGAACCCCCATATACTCTGGAAAAGTTTGATGGCTAAATATGCACTTAGCAAATGAACCAGCGAGCCTATTTCTAGATGTTTACTCAAAAGGAAGGAAGATACAAGTGCACCTATAAACCTATAGATGTGTGTTTATAGCAGTCTTATTTCTAGTCACTGAGAACTAGAACTAACACAAATGTCATTCAAGAACATGAATGGACAAACCAGATGAGGTACCTCCAAATAACGGAATACTACTCACCCATGAAAAGAACTAAATTATTGATACATTGAACATGATTAATTCCCAAGGCATGATGCTCAGCTGAAGAGGCAACTCTCCAAAGGTCATATATTATAGGTTCCATTTATTGGACCTTCTCATAAAGGCTAAACCATAAAGACAGCGAATATATTGGTGGTGTGCAGAGAATTTGACTGCAAAGGGGCAGCAGAAGGAGAGTTTAAGGGGTGATGAAATTGTCATCCTGATTGCAATTTTGGTTACATGCAGCAATATATGCTAAAACTCATAGAATCATTTAGTGGACTAAACCCCCAAAATTAACTTTGCTGTATTAGTTTAGATATTGTCAAAATTTAAATTAATAATATAGTAATATGCTTCACCTGTCTTACACATGGATTTAGCAATCTCTCCAAGCCCAAACAAAGGAAAAATGCAGTTACAAGAAAGTAAGCACCTAGGAGGAGTCCCCTGGTGGGCTAGAAATTCAAGATTTGGCGTTGTCACTGCTGGGACAGGGGTTCAATCCCTGGCTTGGGAACTTCCACAACTTCCACAGGCCATAGGCATGGGGGAAAAAAAAAAAAAAAAGCAAGCATCTTGGTCTTACATTGGCTTTGCAAATCCCAGTATTAAGATGTCCCAGCAAACTTTCAGAGTCTAAGGGCTCTGATTTGACATAGTCTCCAGACTTGAATCCAGTGGTTGTCTGTGTAGCTGGACCCAGGGCCTTCCCAGTGGGGCTCCTGTTCAGCTGACATGCTAGCAGGGCTTTTTTATGGGCTGGGTTGCTTCCCCTCAAATTCATATGTTGGGCCCTAATCCCAGAAGCTCAGAATGTGACTCTATTAGGAGATAGCGTCTTTAAAGTAATAATTAAGTTAAAATGAGGCCATTAGGGTGGCCCCTAACCCACTATGACTGGGATCCTTATAATGGGAAGGAATTTGGCTGCAGACACACACAGGGGCTGGACCCCACGAAAATTCAGGAAGAAGACTGCCCTCCGCAAGCCAAGGGGAGGAGGCCCTGGAAAAAGACAACTCTGCTGATAGCTCGAACTTGGGCTTAGAGCCACCAGAATTGTGAGAAAACAAATTTCTGTTCCCCAAGCTGCCCAGTCTGTGGTATTTTGTCGCAAATTCATACAGACATCTTCCGGGTGGCCAGGCCTCTGAAATCGCTCGTCTCCCACCCCCAATCCAAGAGGCATGAAAGGGTTAAGTAAAACATTGATTGTAAAATCAGATCAGGTCTCCACTGGCTGCTTAAAAGTTGCATCTCCAGATTTTACATGAATTTTTAATTTTAGATGACACCTTTGACTAGCAGTGACAGTGGAGCCAATCATTTGTGTAATTATAGCCACAATCACGGAGGCGAGAGCACCTCTCAAAAGAACAGAAAACACGAACTGGATCTGGTGGTGAATGCAACTGGCAGTGGAGGCGCAGGAGCCTCTGGGGTCCGAGGGAGCCTCCCAGCCTCGCGGGACAAGGGGGTGTTGGTGTTCCCCAGTTTCAGGAAAAGTGTGCTTCTCATTCTCAGGGGAAAGCAGCATTTGCTTCAGAAACCTGTTTTGCTGGGATTAGAAAGATAAAAGGAAAGCTGCAGCAGGACCCTATCAGAGACTAGAATTCAGGCCATAAATGGAACCGAATCGCAGCGACCGTTCACGTGTCTGAGCTTCCTGGGGACAGTGGCCGTGTCATCGGTGGCATGAGATGCTGCATTTGGCCTCCTTCCCTCAGATATGGCATCCAAGGCCTATTAGGGACTCCAGGCAGCATAATTAAAGCTGGCAATCTGTCCTGAAGTGGAGGCAGCATAAAAAGCTTTAAAATGACTTGGTCAAGAAAACTCAGGCGTGGAAGTGTTGTTTGATTCCCAGAGCTGAACGTAACCTAACAGAAGCGCAGCCAAGAAGCTGGAGCAGGAGCGAGGCCAGCAGATACACCTGGGGAGCTCTCCTTTCCCAAACCGGTGGTGTAGACCTGCCCCCAACTTAAAGCACTCTGGAGAAAGGGGAGGAGTGGCCGCTGGGGATTTTTAAGACATTGATGACACCACTGAATGATACCAATTCCTGGAAAACCTTTCCTGCGGAATAAAGTCGAAGAGCAAGTGTGCTGCTTTTACTGCTGATGGGAAGAGCACAGCTAATTAGCTTTAGTGAAATAAAGCATAGCCCTTGAACATGAGCGCTCCTTAGCCCTCGGAGGAATTACCTGCTGTCTCCACTGTTAGGGTCAACATTCTGCAGCCTCCTCTCTGTGTGTTCACACCAGCACCAGAGAACCTGGGTGCAATGCAGCCCCCAACTCTAGTTGTCACCAACAATGGTGTTTGGGGAGGAAAAAATAATTCAACAGGCAGAAGGAGCTCGTGCCCTCCTTGGCCGGGTCTGGGTGGCCATAACCTCAACTGGGTTTCAGATGGGAGGTTTGGGAACTGCCACTTCGATCCTGCCTTGCACATTCTGAATGCTCTCGCTGGGGACAGACGCTGCCATTGCCGAGGTCTGGGTGATTGATCCCGGAAAGAGGGCTGGTTTCAAGTCTGTGGTGGACATGAGCGCTCCTTCCAGGCCCCTCACGTGAGAGGTGACTTGGGCCCTTAGATTGTCCCTTTGTGAAAGGGTCGTCCTAAAAACGAAGGGACGTTTCCCACCTGGGCCAGGGGCCTGGAGATTTTCTTTCTCACCCTCACAGTTAGTTCAGCTCCTTCCCTGTGAGTTTCCCCATTTACTGCATCTGAATGGAAACGGCACATGCCTTGCTGGCCTCCAGAAATAGATGTTTCGCTGGTGAATTCAAGGAGGTGGCGGACAGTCTGAGGCCCCTAAACCTTGTCTCCTGTAACTGAAGGGACTCTGCCAGGCTTGGAGGCTGTTGGTCTCTTCAGATTCTATTCACCTTTGCAAAGATCCCCTTGGGGCATGGCTTTTTGTTAAACATTAAAATAGTCGTTGAAAAAGCACATGTTTTGGCAGGAAGGAGAAACCCCAGTTTCAGGGTCTGCTCTGCTCCCAGTTTGCATGCTGGTGTCCAGCAGAGAGGCCACGGCCGAGTGTGGCCCAGGCTGCATCTCCCCACCCGGGACCAGGGACCCTCCGGATGCAATTGCCAGGCAGAATGGCTGAGGCAGAGGAGCCTTTTACTGGGTCGGCTCAAAGGGAAGGGTTCCTGGTGCATGGAACTTGGTCCTGTCCAAAGAAGAAGCAAAGACCCAAACCCCGTGCCAGCCCAATTGTACTTGCCCCCAACTGCAAGTTCACCTGCCTGCCGGTCCGCCCCTTTCCTTTGCTCCCCTGCTGGAGCTCAACTGGTCAGAAGAGGAAACCACCACATGGGAAGAGATACAGGTGAGAGTGTTAATGCCCTTTGCTGATTCCTCCAAAGCAGCAGCAGTGACTGGATGGCAGACCAAGAGCCCTGCTCCTGGGAAGGGGGCCCGAACATGACCCAAGGAGAAAACACAAGGCAGGGTTGGGTATTGCAACCAAAGGGTGACACGTGGGGGCACATGATACAGTGGGAGAAATGTCAACGTGACACAGGACCGATCGTTACAATTAAAATATTAGGGGGAGTTCCTGCTGTGGCTCAGTGGGTTAATAACCCAGCATAATGTCGTGAGGATGCTGGCTTGATCCCTGGCCTTGCTCAGTGGGTTAAGGATCCAGAATTGCTGTGAGCTGCAGTGTAGGTAGCAGCTCCAATCCCACCCCGAGCCTGGAACTTCCAGATGCCACAGGTACAGCCCTAAAAAGAAAAAAAATTAAAACATTAGAAAGGAAAATGGGATTCTCCTTTAATTATGCTCTGTCCAGAATCATTCATCAGATGAGAGAAATACTCGTTTTTTCCCCATGGCAGATATTTTTTTGAAAGGGTTCTTTTGGAAATGAGAGATGCTGACAGATTGAAGGACAGCAAACTCCAGTCTCTAGGAAAGGGCTTGGGAGATTAACCAGCCCCGAGACAGCGTGTCTGACCCCGCGGGTGGGCAGAGGGTCCGAAGACATTAATAAAAGATGAGATCACCAAACATCTGGAGAAATAAACCCGCCCGGCTGGCTCATTAAAGGCAGGAGCTGTCTAAGACCTTGAGTGGAATCTGTGCTGGGAGATGATACAGAAGACAAGGCTTCCGAGGATCTGGCCTCGCTGTCATCTCTGGAGACCCGACTCTTCCCCGGCGAGGTGGGGACCAGCCAGATTGGTAAATTACCGCACGGGTCAGAGAGCGGGCTAGAGGGCTGGTCGTGATGGGCACAAGCCGGGGTTAAATTCTCCAAGCCCGAAGGGCCGAGGACAGGTGTCTGGGCTCAGCCCCACGCTCGGGGGCATGTCTGGAGCATGGAAACATCGAGGCTTCAATAAACTCATGGGACAGTGGCTATTGGTCAGGGCTCGCTTTGAGGTACAGAGACCTGAGTCCAATAACTTCTGCAAAACCTGAATGTATTTGTTCCTAGGCCAGGGAAGGGAAGCAGGATTCGTATACAGGTGGAGAGAACTGGAAACCAGGGCCCTGGGACTGCGACAGAGGACTCGGGGATGCTGGGTTCCTCTCCGGTTTTCTTTCTTTCTCCCCATCATGTCTGCTTTTCATCTCTTGTTTGGTCTCCAACTGGCTTCATTCTGCAGATAGACTGATGGGCTCCACACATGGAAAAGGGAGCAGAGAATACCTTGGATTCAAGGCCCCGGAGCTCTGCAGAGAGACATTTTACCCTATCACACACATGTGTCAGCTGCCCTGTGGGCCGTGTGTGTTCCCTTTCAGGTCACAAGCTACAGTTTAGAGGGATGGATTGCTTTATTCCGAGGGTGGGGTTCTGCAGTGGGTGGTCCCAAGAGAGATACTGGATAGAATGGAAACAACCCACAGAGGAAGGAAGGGCTGATGGTGAGCCATCACAAAGCAGAGCACGCTTATGACGGCAGTTCTGGAGTCGCTGTGTATCTTTCTGCAGATTCTGAAGGTATATCTATAAGGCTAAAGTAGTTTGGGTCATACTTTCTCCAATGGTCCCTGTATATTATTCTCAATACGTAATCGATTCTTCATTGTGTATGGGTGTGAACCTGTTACTGAGAGTGTCTCCCTGAGCATGAGAGCTGGGCAGATGGGGGCATCGCCCTAGTTTGCTGTTCGGAAGGAATGGCACACGCAGCCTGGGAACTGAGCTTGTCTACACAGCGGTCAGATCCTAACCCTCGAATCCAGAGTGCTCGCCCACCACCCCAGAGCTGAAGAGGTGCTGTTGACTGTAGGACCACAGCAATGGCTTCGCCGCCACCATCTCCCTGGGGCTAAGGACATCATTCACCAAGAACTGAAGTGAGGTTGGTAGGAACTTTACAAGATGGGAACCTAGCTGAATCTTCTTGAAGTCTTTCTGCTTCCATTCTTGTTCCTACCCCACCCAAACCCATTCTCTGCTCCAGTGGGATCTTTTACAACCTGACTCCAGTTAGGATGCTCCCTCTGTGAAACCCTCCGTGGACTTTGCTTTTCCATGAAACACTGGTCTAAACGCTCCCGTATCCACAGGATCCCTGCTGGCTGCCATGATGGAACCACCCACAACCCACCCACTCTGTTCTCAGGCTTCCTCTGCTTTTTCTTCTTTTCTGTTCTGGACCTTTTTGTTGCTTATTATCTGCTCTGTATTCATCACATGTTTTTTCTAGGTTTCTACAGAAGAGTTTCTTCGTCCTCTTTTGAGTTTAGCTTAACCATCTCATTGGTAGAGACCGTCCCAAATGAAAGAAGCCCTACACGGAGTTTCCTTCACCGGTTTTGTCTGCGTATCCCTACCTCCCCAGATTAGATGGCAGAGAGGTGGGTCCTCGTTTCATCTGACGGTCACTGCGGTGCCCGACGAATGGAAGGCTCTCGGTCACAGGTGGTGGAAGAAATAAATGACCGAGGGGTGGGGTCTGGTGGCTCTCAGGACTTACCCAGCATTTCCTCCTGAAGACCTCAGACTCACGGGCTGCACGTTCATGGTTTGGACCATCAGCCAGTCACACACAGGGCCAAACGACGTCTGTCCTTTGGGGAGTGAAAACTGGCAACCTCCCTTCCCTGAGTGTGAATGAGTGCCACTTAGCTGGAGAACATGCCAGACTGGCACCTCAGATGCACATTTTTGTTGCTTTTGTCACCTTGGAGGCAGGAATACTCTTCACAGGCTGGGGAGGGTGTGCTTTTTCTCTCTCTCTCTCTTAAAGGATTCATGAAGCTCTCTAGACACTGCTCTTATGACTACTCGTTGAATGAATAAATTAATAAACATATATGAAAGGTTATTGTTCAGCATCAATTATTGTTTAGATGGTCAATAAATTAGTTTAACTGAGTAAAGAATTAACTAAAAGTGTGACTAGACCACTTTCTTTGATCTAACAGCCAAAGACGCAATGCCGTAAATCAAACACAAAAGAGAGAAGACAGGACACAGACTCACATAGTTTTCACCCTTTTTACCCACACAGTTAAACTTGCCGCATTAAAGACGGTCTGAAAAATGGCTACGAGGCTGTGGCAAAGGAGATGAGAGGTGAGAGCTCGGGTGCTGGGGGAGTGTTCAGAGAAAAGAACCAGCATCAGCACGAGCAAACAGGCTATAGTCACCACCACCAACTCTTTACACAAAAGAACCCATTAGACCATGATTTAAAGGTTACATACATTAAATTCAAACAACAGGTTTCCTTGCCTTTCTGATGCACAATCATCCATCTGGGTGAATTTACTTCCCTTCCTGTTTATTTAGAAGTTATATAGACATATTCAGACAAAACTATAATTCAAAAAGATAGATGTACTCCTGTGCTCATAGCAGCACAAGTCACAACAGCAAAGACATGGAAACCACCTAAATGTCCATCGACAGATAAGTGGCTGAAGACGATGTGGTACATAGATGACACGTGGACTAGCGCTCAGATACCATTCAGAGCAACAGGGATGCAACAAGAGATTCTCACGCCAACTGAAGTGCGTCAGAAAGAGAAAGACAAACACCACAGGACATCGTTTATACCTGGGATCTGACATAGAGCACACATGAATCTATCTACAGAAAAAGAAACAGACTCACAGACATAGAGAATAGACTGTGGTTGCCAAGTGGGGAGGTGAGGGAGAGGGATGGATGGGGAGCTTGGGGTCAGTCGATACAGACTTTTACATGTAGAATGGATAAGCAATGAGGCCCTACGGTATAGCGCAGGGAACTATATCCAATCTCCCGAGATAGACCATGATGGAAAATAATGCAGAAAACAAATGTGTATACGTACACATATATATGACTACATCACTTTGCTGTACAGCAGAAACTTGTACAACACTGAAAATCTACTGTACTTTCATTAAAAAACCCTGTATATAGAAGTTATATAGACAACCAGTCATTAGGTTCAGTTTACTGGTGGCTGAATACACACTGCTCCCCAAATCAGGGTGATTCTCAGCCGGAAAGGCTCAGCACCCACGAGTCCTCATGCTTATACACAGGGTCTATTGTGCCCGCAGCAAGTAATCAGAGTCTGAGATGGCACCAAAATCGACAGGGAATGCCCTGGTGGGGACCAGCACGCAGACTGCAATTAGACCGGCATGGCACTATTAATCACACCGCATACCAGGAGAAGGCTGGCTGGCTGGGGTCAAGGTCCCATAAGTGAGGGTATTAGCCATGGATGTGACACGGGGTGGGTTTCCAACCTGCTCACTCAAGAACTAATTGGTAGGTCAGGAAATTGCAGACACTCATCTGAACGAGCTAGGAAAGGAGCATGAGAAAAGGGCAAAGTTTCATCATGAATATAGGAATTCTCTTGCTTTAAATGCCATATTCTTTGTTGCTTGACATATTCGCATTATCCCAGAGGCCATTTTAGTTGGTCTCCAGCTGTGAAAAAGACAACATCACATCTGTGGTGTCAGGTGGAGGCAAACACAACAGGAAAAAAAATTAATTGAAAAATCTTGTTCAGATATTTTGTGAAGAAATTAATAATGCGTGTGCTTTGTGGGAAGATGGCTCTTTTCTGTGTCCTGTGAAGATATCCAATACATATTTGAATAGCGTTTGGTTTTAATTTATTTAATGTATTCTGCCACCACCGAAGCAATTCATAAAGATGTACAAAAGCAGAAGTTATTCCCTGGCTTTACTTAAAGATAAATGCAATAGATGCAACAAAAGCTGTCACTAAAATTTCTGAAATGATCACACAATGGGTTTCTGCCAAGATTGTTGCTGTTATATTTTTTAACTGATTTAAGTGAAATATTTTCTGACCACCAGACACATCTGCCCACGAATCAGGTGAGGTTGGGCCAACTGGATCCCAGCCCCTCAGCCTGGGGGCTGTGTGTGCATCCAGTCACTCTGAGCCCAGTGAACCCCGCCTGCAACTACGTGGCACCTTTGCCCCTTTGCCAGCTAACATGGGGCTGATGCAGGGGGACCAGAGAGGCAGGCAGAGGCCTCCCCCTGACACAATGAAAAGAATCCACTTTGCCACTGGATCATGTGAGTATCACATCAATTACGAACACATTTTGTTAATGTGGCTCCAAGCCACTTGTAACACACTATTTGCTAGTCTTTTAATTGTATCAGTAAGAACGAATTTCTGCCTGATATGGTAATTAAACTAAATCTGTGATAATGCATTTGATTAGGGATGGGAAAACATGAAAGAAAATCCAGATGAAAGGATGTCCTGAGAGCCTCCCTGCCGGCTTCTCCCCCCTCCCCCGAATTCCTCAGTTGTCCTGCTCCGAGTTCCTTACACTGCTGGGCCCAGAAGCTCCATGCGTGATGTAGTTCTTCTCAAAGGCTCTGTTCACTCCCCAGGATGGGAGTCTGGGATGCCCAGGGAGACACACGGAAAGGGACCCGCCTTTTGATTGTCCCGGGGAGATCATGAGAGCATATGGGGCCCTGCTTCTCAATATGCCCACTTGGAAGAATGTGCCCTGGGTTAGCCGTGACAATGACTCCTGGGGTAGGACACCCACTTTATGATGGACCACAGCATTCGCCTTTCTCCCCACTGATCAAAAGGCATCTCCTCTTCCCGGGGAAATAGGTGAGGCCATTCCAGCAGGTGCATAACCACATGCCAACTCTGCTGCTCACCGGGCATGCACTTGGCTTTGCAGAGCCTCACGTTGCCATTCGCAATGTGCAGAAAATAGTTCCCATCTCTCAGGGTTGCCAAGCACAGGAAATGCCCACAGGGCAGAGAAGAAGCCCATTGTAAAGCCACGTCCAAGAAAGTACGAGGCTGCTCCTTGCCCCATCTCATGGATGGCAAACACTCTGGCCTGGGTTCATTTCAAATTTCTAGGACAGTACCCACAGATCCTATATCCATCATGATGCTAAGAAGGATTCATCACTAGGCTACATGTAACGTGAAGGGTAGATTCTTAGTGAAGGCAAGATATCGAAGCCACAGAGGCAAAGGAGCAATCATGCAATTTGTCTTCCTTGTCCTGAGGGGCGATGGCTTAGGCAGGCTCAATTCAGGGAATCCTTGGCATCTACTCAAAGGCTTGAGAATTCAAGCAGGATTTAGGGAATATGTGGCATGCCATCTTCCAAGCCAGGTGGCCAGAGAGAGAGAGAGAGAGAGAGCAGATAATGTATCTCAAGGTCTAGTGGCACTGGGTGCAGGTGCGAATCTGCAAGAAGCAAGGAGGCCATTGCAGCAGAATGTTTTCTGAAGCACCTTAGCTGGTCTTGAGACAAAGGCACTACCTGGAAGGCACTACCTCTTGGAGGCTGCAAAATCGGATCAGATGCAACAGGAGGCGTCATAAAAAGGCATCTAGCCAAAGGAAGGCTGCATTACAATAGTATCTTTATGAAAGTGCATGTGACAACCACATGAATATCAAATGACTTCATTAGGATCGCTGCTATTTCCATGAATACCAAATGAATGCATCCTGACTGGACTCTTAAAGGGTTACCAATTTTTAAAAAGATACTAGAAACCCTGGGAAGATTAATCTCATTATATGCCGAAGAAAAAGTATTTTAGAAAAAGTATTTAGAAATACTTTGACAGTTGGCAACCAGTAGTTCTCAGAACCTGCCACAGCTCATTTATTCTTCCAGCTTGGTCCAGGGTCGATTTCATTGCAGAGTGTTCCCAGCGATGCCAGGCAGAGAAAGAACCCAAATCTGTTATCCGAATGAGCGCAGGTTCTCTTGATGGGGGAGTCTCAGTGCCCTGAGGCTCCTTGGCCTTGGAATGTTCATCCGGCGCTAACTGCAGAGCCCTGACAGGGGCGGGAAAAAACCACTGCTGCCAAGGCCACCTTCCAAAGGCAGAGCCGGAGATTCCCTTTCTGGTTTTCCAGAAGGAGCCAAGCACATAGTCCTGACCTGGGACATGACTCTTGTTCTAGAAGCCAGTGGGTTTGGGGGAAAGCTGGAACCTGCAGAGCCAGGGGAGAAGCCTGAGCCACCTGGGGCCGGGGTGGGGAGGGACACTGAGGGGGGGCTAGGAGACCAGTTTCCTGTCCTCTGCAGTCCCTGCACTCGTCACGCCTCTGGACACTGGGATTGACAGGACTGCATGACCCCCTCTTAGGCCCCGTGCTGGCCGTGAGCAGTGGTGACTAAAGCCTTGGGTGGTGGGTACTGGGCCGTGTCCTCGCCAGGGCAGAGGGGAGGGCACACCTGACCACCATGGTACAAAATCCAAAGGATTCAGGGGGCCTGACTGAGACCAGGGCTGCTCAGCTTCCTGCTGGGGTGGGAGGAGCTGGTTTCCACGCTGGACAGACTGGTTGACCTGGTACAGAGGCTGATTCATGGGCATTCTGCAGGCGACGGTGCTGGTGGGGTTTAAACCTGGCCACCTCAGCTTCAGATTCCTCTAGCTGAGCTGTGGGAAAAATCCCACTCACCTCCTCGGGCCACACAGCTAAAGGACTCTCTGCGGAGCTCTCAGCTCCTGGCCTGAAATGGTCCAGCTCCCTCACTGCCTGGCCCTGCCCTGGAAAACAACCCAAATTAATCTGGCCTAAAAATAGTCTTTCAGTTGAAAGAAAATGGAGGACTTCACTGCACCCTCTCTTCACTGCTTGCCTGGTAACCACGTCTGAGATCTTTTGGGTCCACGTTGGGAAGAGGAGGTGCTAAGGGAGGGCGGTTACCTAAGACGGACCCCGCCCCTTCCTAGGGTGACCCCGCCCCTTCCCAGGTGACCCCGCCCCTTCCCAGGGTGGCCCCGCCCCCTTCCCAGGGCTGCAGCCTTAGGAAACTCACTGGCATCCCAAAGGCTTAGGTGGTGAGGAGGCTCAGATGGAGGTTAAGCCTCTCCCCTGGCCATTCGGCAGTTGCTGCTGACACCCGCTGTGGGGAAGAAGCTGGAGCCTGTAAGGACTTGTGCTGCAGAGGGCAGGGGGTCGTGGTGAAGGGAAAGCGTTCAAATGCCAGACTGCCTGGGTCACACCCGAGTCCAGATTCCTGCCGGGCGCTCGTTTTCTTCAGCTGGCCCTGGCCTGGCGGCCGTGTGTTCCTCTTGAGACGGTGGAGGAGCTGCGTCCCCCGAGTGAAGGAAACAGCTGGCGTCGAGCGAGCGCTCCATGAAAGGGCGTGAACGAGTCCATCCACCCCGTCTGCACGTGCGCATATACGGTGCAGGGTGTGTATATGCTGTGGCTTTGTCTTACATATGCGCCTACACACAGAGTCAATTTTTAATTAATCGTCTTTTCATTAAATGGCCCAAGAGTCTGCCCTGTCCCCCCTGGGGAATTCAGTGGCTCCTCAGTGCGCAATTCAAGGACCAGCCTTTGGAGTGGGAGCTCTTTGCTTGAGTCAAAGAATCTGCAACAAGCTTTGGAGCGATGATGCATTCAGAGCCTACGTTGCTTTTCCAGTCTCTGACTCTGAAACCTGAACGCTGGGAAAGTCAGAAGTTCTCCAGGCTTCCCCGGGGCTGGAGGGAGTCACATGATGGGCGTTTTCAACACAGGTTGCTCAGCCTCCCCGTGGAGCTTCTGATCCAGGAGGTGCAACCACAGCCCAGGCGCTGTCCCCCCGCCCTCCACCCACGGCGGGGCTGCTGGCTGAGATGCTTCTCATGCTGTTGGGCTCCCCGGGCCGTCGACAGCTCCCTGTCCTGCACTGGTCTGTCTCCAGCTGCTGGGAGCGGGGGAGGCCATGGGGCAGAAGCTGGAAGGAAGGGTTCAGAATCTTCCAAAAGAGGGCGTTTGTCAGCATTTTCTGTCTTCCTCCCTTCCTTCCTTTCTCTCTCTTTTTGTCTTTTTTTGCAGCCACACTCACAGAATATGGAAGTTCCCAGGCTAAGGGTCAAATCAGAGCCGTAGCTACCGGCTACACCACAGCTCACAGCAAGGCTCACTGACCGAGGCCAGGGACTGAACCTGAGTCCTCATGGGTACCATTTTGTTGGCTTTGTTACGACTGAGCCACGGAATTCGTGTAAGCATTTTCTAATTTGAAACAATCAGCAGGAAGGAGCGATGGGCAAAGTCCTGGCAGCACCTCCAGGGAGAAGGAGCCCCTGCACCGAGGGCTGGAGGGGGGCACGTGGTCCTCAGGGCACAGCTTCAGAAAGTCCAGGGCCCTCCAGGTGCAAGTAACAGCACCTGACTCCAGCCAGCGGTCAGGCATCTCCAGGGCATCTCCCGGGCTTCAGGGCAAGCCAAGGTCACACCGAGACAGAAGGAGCCTTTGCGCCCTCCCCTCTATCTCCCTCCATGTGGCATCCTGTGTCACACCCTGTCACCTCACAACCCTCTTATCTTTAGCAGGTAAAGTCCCAGGGGGCAGTCCTGCCTGGGCAGCTGGAGGTGACAGTTCCCCTGGACCCCCATGGGATCTAGAAGTGAGAGGGGAGACCCCGATACCAGTCAAGAGGAAGCATTGCTTTTATTCATGCATTTGCTTACTGGTTGACTTTAGCCTGCCTGGTTCCGGGATAAATTTCCGCAGAACCCAAGAGAAAAGTTCAGTCTCTGCAAAGGTTCTTGAACCACAGCCTTTGAACAGATAGCGGGATGCTGACGGCAAGGCGGGACCTCCTCCGTAGGAGCAAAGGGTGGGGACTCAGCCTGCATGCCTGACGGGGGGTTACAGGCAGAAGTGGGGGTCAGGCAGCATGGCACCGGCCTCAGGGTAAATCCTGAAGACTCCGAAAGCCTCGGTCTCCTCATTAATAAATTAGGGATTAAAAATATGGACCTCTAGCCTACTGTACAGTAAAGGGAACTACAGCCAGTCTTTGGTGAGAGACCATGGTGAAAAAAATATAAGAAAGGGCATGGATATAGATGTATGACTGGGTCACTTTGTTGTACAGCAGAAATTGGCACAACATTGTAAATGAACTATACTTTAATTTTAAAAAATACCGTGAAAATATGGACCTCTAAATCCAATGCGATGGTATCCTGGAAGAGGAGAAGGGCATTCATGGGAAACAGGGGGATCTGAATGAATTTTCGAGCATCGTCCATGGTTCGTTCCCCAGGTTATGTGAGGCATCAGCCTGGGGGGACCAGATGAAGGCTGTATGGGTGCCCACAGGGATGCGATGGTTCCTTTTGCGACTGGGCTCCGAGACACTCAGAGAGCCGGTCCAAACGCTGCTGCTGGGGGTGTCTGGAGGGTGTTTCTGGAGATCAGCCTTTGAGTCAGGAGACTGAGTGAAGCAGACGCCCTCCCCAGGGTGAGGGGGCCTCGGCCAGTCTGTTGAGGGCCCGGATAGAAAGAAACGTGTGGGAAGGGCGAATTCTCCATCTCTTCTCGAGCTGGGGCCACCATCCTTTCCTGCCCTCAGACATCTGAGCCCCTGATCCTCAGACAGCTGGGCCCTGGGCCAGGAGGGCACCCACACCTTCTGCTCTCTTGGGTCCCGGGCCTTCAGAGTCAGACTGAAGTGCCCCCCAGGTCTCCCGGCCACGGCTTGCAGGGGGCAGATCGTGGGGCTTCTTGGTGTCCACAAGAGAGCGAGCCAATCCCTATCATAAATCTCTGTGGAAATCTCTCTCCAGCCTCCTGGGTCTGCTTCTCAGGAGAACATAGACTAATACATGGAACTTCAAGATCTATAGGTTAAAAGCACGGCAGGATGGAGGAGGTCCTTGGTTGGAATTTTTTTTTTTTTTTTTTTTTTTTTGTCTTTTTTGTCTTTTTGTTGTTGTTGTTGTTGCTATTTCTTGGGCCGCTCCTGCAGCATATGGAGGTTCCCAGGCTAGGGGTTGAATCGGAGCTGTAGCCACCGGCCTACGCCAGAGCCACAGCAACGCGGGATCCGAGCTGCGTCTGCAACCTACACCACAGCTCACGGCAACGCCGGATCGTTAACCCACTGAGCAAGGGCAGGGATCGAACCCGCAACCTCATGGTTCCTAGTCGGATTCATTAACCACTGCGCCACGACGGGAACTCCTTGGTTGGAATTTTTAGAATGATTGTGTTGTAAGGCTTAAGGGAGATGCCGTCCTTAGAGTGACCATGACAATGTCCTTAGAGTGGGCACCCTCAGCAGAGGGAAGGTTCCACTGGCGGACAGCACAGCATCAAGCCAGCTCCTTACCAGGGCGTGCACAGCCCCTCCCCCGCAAGTCCCAGGCTCCCTCTTGCTCCCTCCGCCTGCTGCACCTGTGGAGACGCTATGGTCCCTGCCTGCAGATCTCAGGCACCACATTCTTCCTGGACTCCAGGTCCGCACGCTCTATGCCCTGCCTCTGTCTCCACTTTCTCGACGTGGCCACTGTGTACGGGGCCTCTCTTGGTTTAGATGTCGTTTCTCCCAGGGGGTCATTTCCGATCCCCATGCAACCAGGTCAGGGGTCTCACCATCTATGAGGTCATCATCCAAATGGTTTCCACACTCCGTCACAACCCCGGCGGACTGATCGATCGCCTGCTGGAGGAATGGCCCGGGGGGGGGGGGGTGCTGGCTCAGGCTTTGCAACTGGGTAAATATTTGCTGAGTAAATGAGTGAATACTAATCGTGTCTCTCCAGGGGGTGGGCTGTAAGCTTCTCAAGAGAATGGTCCTGAGTCCTGCATCGTCTCAACCTCTCCCTCTGCGCTGTCACGTGCAGAGGTGGCTGCCAAAGAATTAATTGCTTGATGGTGGAGAAAGAAAAGAACCTCAAGGAAAAAGGTAACTGGCACAGAGGATCCTACCTACAAAACAGAGACAGATCACAGACATGGAGAGCAGATGCGTGGCGGCCGGGGGGTGGGGGGGGGAGTGGGATGGACGGGGAGTTTGGGGTTGGTGGATGCCAACGGCTGCATTTGGAATGGATGGGCAATGGGGAGCCTACTGTACAGCACAGGGAACTGTGCGTGATTGGGTCACCTTGCTACACAACAAAAAGTGAAGAAACCTTTTAAATCAACTACACTTTCATGTAAAAAAGTGGTTGTATGGAATGCAACCAAGAAATAAGGAAGAGGACGATAAACCATCGCCTTCTCTGGGAGAGCACACCGTCCTTGGCAATGGATTTGGTGTTGTCCCTTATTAGTCCCTGATACCCTGAGGGTCCACCCCAGGCCTTGCAGGGGGCAGGATGTCACTTGTCTGGCTCCACTCTTGGAGCTCGCCCTGGCACCCCCAAACCTCCCGGGCAGTCAAGCTGCGCATGCTATATGCATGTCTCGGAATTCATGGCTCCCCCTTCCTCCTTCCAATCCCTGACTCAGACACAGTTTCCTTCTCCTCTGGATCTCAATGACCCCAGTGGACTCCCAAGGGTCAGGTGATGCCCAAGTAGTACCTGAGGGTTGTACTCATCCCTGCCTCCAACAAGATCACTGCCCCCGGAGGAAACAGACCTGCAGTCCGAGCTCCGCAACCAAGGGTGCCACAGGCCAGGAAAGAGAAGGTTACCTGCAGGACCCAGGGCTCAAGGCCGAGGAGTCAGGCTCTGCCTTGGAAGTGACCTTAGAGATTCCAGGATTGCTCCGTGTCTTGTGTGAATGAAATGCTGTCTTGCACTAAGAGGAAAACATCCAGGAGTTCCCGCCAAGGCTCAGTGGTTAATGAACCCAACTGGTATCCATGAGGACAAGGGTTCGATCCTTGGCCTCGCTCAGTGGGTTAAGGATCCGGCGTTGCTGTGAGCTGTGGTGCAGGTTGCAGACGAGGCTCAGATCTGGCATTGCTGTTGCTGTGGTGTAGGCTGGCAGCTACAGCTCTGATTTGACCCTTAGCCTGGGAACCTCCATATGCCGCAGGTGCGGCCCTAAAAAGACAAAAAGGAAAGAAGGAAGAAGGAATACATCCAACAGAGAGTTTGGGTTGGGTTAAGAGAATGAAGGCAGGTCTACAGGGAAGCCTGAAGATCACAGAGCTGCTCTCTACACCCCAACATCAGGACCAGCCGAGCCATTTGCAGGACCCAGAGCACAGCCAGAACATGTCCCTTTTAAACACATTGTTAAGAATTTTAAGACGCTAACGGCAGAGGGACTGGTGTCCCTTCTCACAAGCCCGTGAAGCCAGCCCTGCCCATGTGTCAAAACCAGGACTGACCTTCACCCCTGTCTGAGGGCGCTGAATCCTAACCTTTTGGCCGCTAAGGAGCATCCCACCTGTCTGATTGGCACCATCGGCCCACCAGCGCCCCCTGTGGCTAAAACTCATTTTGACGGAACCAAGCGTTTTCTTCAAGGATCCTTGTCTATTTCTGCAGACCTGTTCTAAGCAAGTTCCCCTCCAAGAATGAACCACAGATGCCAGGACCTTCATTCACTGCTGAATAAATCTTCCCTGCATTGAAGACACTGAGTTGTGGAGTTCCCGTTGTGGTGCAGCGGAAATGAATCCAACTAGTGGCCGTGAGGATGCGGATTCTCTCCTTGGCCTCCTGGCTCAGTGGGTAGGGACCCCTCGTTGCTGTGAGCTGGTGTAGGCCGGCAGCTGTAGCTCTCATTTGACCTGTAGCCTTGGAACTTCCATAGGCCTCAGGTGTGGCCCTAAAAAAAAAGATGAAAAATCCAAATAAAAGAAATATTAAAACCCATAGCAACTAAAAAGATGCAAAGTAATCCCTCAACAGCACAAGCCTCAAAATAAATCCAGGAAGGCAGAAGCCTTTCACTTTCATCATCAGCTCCATGGGGGCTTACATGGAGCCAAAAACGTAAGGAGAATATTTCAGCGATAGCCATCACGAGATGTGACACAGAAGGAGTGACACAGAATCTAACGCAAAGCACACCCAGAACAAGTACTCTAAGTGTACATTTTTTGAGCTGTTCAGAGCAAATTTGTGGTACTTTCGGATTATATTGTTGGCAATGCTAGCAAAAAAAAAATACGATTTTGGCATAGATGGGAATGTTTGTAAATTGGTCTAAATATCTTTTACTTGGCAACTTTTAATGTGAAGAGGCAAAACTTCCTAGATAAAAAGCCAGTGCTTTTTCCATTAAATCATGGGAAAAGGGGTCCGGAGGCTGTAGGTCCATGGTATCCTGTATTAGCTCACCTTTGGGGAAATAGTCAGCTCGCGTGAATATCTGTTTATCTGGATGCAAATCAGCAAAACGGAGCCCATGCCCGCCCCGCCTCTCTTCTGCGGTGGGAAAGGCAGGTGTCAGCTGCTGCCCCCCAGGAGCATCTCTGAGCAGAGCTTTTTCGAGAAACCATCAGGCTGTGCCCACCTCCCTGTTTCCAGGGCTGAGAGGGCAAGGACCACCCAGGACTCGGCGGGTCTCTGAGTGTCTAGTCGGCCTTCTGGATGATTCCAGAAGCTTCGGGAGTACCATTTTGTACTGAGTGTGTTTTCCATTTCTAGAAAATGGTCATACATGCAGAGTTCACTGGGTACAGAAATGACATATTTCAGATTTCTCAGGTGGGCTTGATTTGAAATATTAACCCAACGACCTCTTTTTTTTTTTTTTTTCTTTCTATTTAGGGCCACACCCGTGGCACATGAAAAGTCCAGGGCTAGGGACTGAATGAGAGCTGCAGCTGCCGGCCTACACCACAGCCACAGCCACAGCCACACCAGATCCGAGCCACATCTGTAACCTGCATCACATTTTGTGGCAACGCCAGATCCCTGACCCACTGAGTGAGGCCAGGGATCAAACCTGCATCTTCATGGTTCCTAGTCGGGTTCTTAACCTACTGAGCCACAGTGGGAACTCCCGCCAGCGGCCTCTTAGGACCCTTCATACTGGTTAGTTGAGACGTCTGTGTTGTTATTGTCATCATTACTGTCGTTACTGTTGTGAAATGTGGTCCCTCTGTGGTTTAGAGAATTCTCATTGAATAGAAGCTTCACTTACAACCCCCTCTCCCCTGCCCACCCCCAAAGGTGTTACAGAGATGTTGGCTCCTACTGCCTAGCTCAGTGCTTCGAGGTTTATTGGCTATGCCTTGATCTTGTGTTAGTTGACACGGCCCCCGATGGGGTCCAAGAAGGCCCAACAGGGCTGGGCACATCCTGCTGGCCCACCCGGCCATCCCCTTAGTTTCCACTGGCAGCAGGGACCCTCCTTCCAATGGGTTAATAAGACTCTGCCTTTGCTGCTGTCACGGCAATAGCCCTGCGGGGGCTGCTTCCAGCCTCCATCTCAAGCGACTTCTTACTCACGTTCTATTAAATTCATATGCACATTATACCAACGAACATTTTATATTTCTTCAATTAAAATTCCCTACCCAAATATACTGCTTTAATTGCTGGCAATGCCGGTGAGAAGTCAACATCTCTGTTCAACAACGGGGTTCGATGTTTTTCTCTCATCAACCAGAACCACACCTTTGCCCACGTCCTTTCAGAGTGAGAACTGACTGGCAAGAGACCCAAGGCCAGGGGTCCGTCCTCCCTTCGAGAAAGGGGCCAGAGCATCAAATTGTGCCAGCTTTAGGTGGGTAGGGGTTTAGGAACTGGCTGCTGGGTGTCCCCAGAGAGAAAGTAAAGACACAGAAATTCCCCTGCCACCAGGAACTCCAGAGGGGTGGGACATCGGGTGCAGCCAGATGGAGCTGCCCCAGACAGTGCAGTGGCCGCTGACTCTCTCCCGCCCACCCCCGGCTCCTTGGCCGTCAGCATCTCCTGCGGCTGCCTCTGCTGCCTGGGGAGACTTTGGCCCCCTCCCTACCTGAGGATGTCTTGCGGAGCCTTCAGAGACAAGCTTGGGGAGCCACCCACCTGTATTCATTCCACAAACATTAGATGCGCGCCTGTTCGGTTCCAGCTGGGCTCTGAACAGGAAGAGCTCGAGGTGACGCCCGCCCATGCACTGGGTCAGGGGCTTAATGCGGCCCCAACCATCCGTGGGGGTGGGATCTGCTTGGGGAAAAAGCAGCGCTTCCCCTGATGGAATGAAGGAAGGAAGGAGCCAGAAAAGTAAGAAAACACAAAAGAAACCAGCCGGCAGGTCTCGACCCAGGGTCACTTTCAAGCCTCAGGTTGACAAAAGGGTGCCTTTCATCAGCGTGGAGGGAGCCAGAGGGTCAAAGGCACAAACAATGGCTGGAAGTTTCCTAGTTTCTTCAGGAGCCAAACCCACACGGCCGCTCCCTTTCCGATCCTATGTGTCCAGCTTCTCTGCACGTAAGTAAACGCTGCCCACATCTTTTCACATTTTCCCAGAGAATATTAAAAAGTTCACAAAATGCAAAATCCTGCTTTCCCACCACAGAAGCAAAGTGGAAAATAAACATTCATAAACCAACGAGACCCAGTTCCATCTTGAGAAGTGAATGTTGTGCTGAAAGGGTGGGGCCTCCCACCCCCTGGGGCAATGGCCCTTTGTCATCGTCCAGGGTCTCCTGGGGTCAGGGGCTGGTCTTGGAAAGCTCAGCCCAGGGGGTCCCCCACGAGTGCTGCCTGTCCGTGACTCCCCACCCCCTAAGGCTCCCCCGGGTCAGCTGTAACGCCTTTCCCCCCGCCTCTCAAATCAGCAAAGTCGCTCACAGCCCCCTCTTTATTTTCCATCCTGGGGGCACACCCCCCACCGCCCGCTTTATCAGAGCTCAGCTAAATGCTTGACCCCTGCAGCCCATTACCTGTCCGGAGGAGCTTTCTGGCAGAAGGGAAAGGGGCCCAAACCCACCCACTCAGCCACCATGCTGGGGCCTGGCTGCCACCTGCACGGCAGAGGGGACAGTGGAGAGCCGCCTTCCCAGGCAATGGGTTGCCTGAGAAGTCTGACCATCGTCCCTACAGCCACTGGCCTGGCTGAGCCCTGGGTCTGCACGGTGGGGATGCAGACCTGGGGCTCTGAAGGACAGAAGGGGTCAGGGAGGCAGAAAGGTCACCCTCGGCTCAGCGGCTCAGCTGGGGGTCAGGCCAGAGGATGAGCATGAATGGCCCGCGGTAGGTGAACACGGGGCATCCACGGGGCATCCAGGCCTGGAGTGGGTGGGAGACTGGGCAAAGGAAGAGAAGCAAAGAGCCAACCAAGGCAAAACGAGGAGGCTGGGAACTGGGGAGGTCCAGGAGGAGGTGTAGGGGCGTGACAAGGTCAGAGGTCATAGCCCGGTGGGTCCTGGGGGCACGGCTGTGCACTGTGGCCTGGGACAGGCTCAGCGCTTGCATCTTACCTCTGAGACCACATCCACCTGGCATGGTTGAGGGCCTGCCCTACGCCAGGTGTGGGCTGCACTCTGATGCCATCTGGTGAAAGGCCACTGTCCCTGGTCCCCTGCTGGCTGGGCCAACAGCCGTGTGAGCAGATCCTGACAACCCCGATGAGCGATGCAGTCCCCTCTCATAGTCAATGCCCAGCCAGAACGCGCACCTGGACCACACACGGCAACACAGGAGTGAAGGGGGTGTCCTAGTGTGAGCAGCTGTCACACGAGGCCGTGACCCGGGGGCTTGAATAGCAAAGATCTAGTCTCCAGAGTTCCTTGTGTGGCACAACAGATTGGGGGTGTCTCTGGAAGTGGGATACAGGTTCCATCTCCAGCCGCTGTTGGTCTGGTGTTGCTGCAGGTGCAGCGTGGGTCACGACGGCAGCTCCAATGTGGTCCCTGGCCTGGGAAGTCCACATGCTGCCGGGTGGCCCAAAAGGAAAAATCTATTTTTTACAGGTCCAGAGACCAGGATGCCAGCAGATTCGGGGTTTGGGGAGGGCCCTTCCTGCTTCCAAAAGGCTCTCCTCCACTGCGTCTTCCCCTTGGGGAAGATGAGCAAAATCCTTCCCCCGGGTGGCAGCACCAGCACCGGCAGCCTCTCCAGATCCAACGGCCTCCCCAAGGCCTGGCCCCTAACACCACCCTCTTGGGGTCAGGGCCTCCACGTAGGAATTTGGCAGGGACCCGAACTTGCAGCCCATAGTGGGGAACGGACAAGGGAATCAATACGGGTGGGGAGGGAGACCGGTGAAGAAACGGACTGAACACGTGGCCAAGAAGGCCAGTCTGTGCCATAGCACCTCTAGTTTTGGCTCCTTCTAACAAATTGCAAACAGCTACTACCAAATGAAATGGTTTACTATATCCGTTTTTCTTTTGCTCTATCATGAAATGAAAGAAAACAACATTCAAAACAATTATCAAGGAGTTCCTGTGGTGGCTCAGCCTGTTAAGAACCCGACTAGTGTCCAGGAGGATGAGGTTCGACCCAGGGCCTCGCTCAATGGGTTAAGGATCCGCTGTTGCCACAAGCTGTGGCCTAGGTCTTGGATGCGGCTTGGGTCTGGCATTGCCATGTGCTGTAGCGTAGGCTGGTAGCTGCAGCTCTGATTCTACCCCTAGCCTGGGAACTTCCATAGGCTGCAAGGTTAGGCCTACAAAAAATAAATTAAGGAGGAGTTCCCATTATGGCACAGCAGAAACGAATCCGACAAGGAACCATGAGGCTGTGGGTTCGATCCCTGGCCTCGCTCAGCGAGTTAAGGATCCGGCGTTGCTGTGAGCTGTGGTGTAGGTCACAGATGCAGCCCAGATCCCGCCTGGCTGTGGCTGTGGTGTAGACCGGCACCTGCAGCTCTGATTTGACCCCTAGCCTGGGAACTTCCATATGCCGTGGGTGTGGCCCTAAAAAGACAAATTAATTAATTAATTAATTAAAAAACAAAACAAACAAACAAGCAGACATAGAAAAGGGCTGCAGACAACAGTGACTTTGCCCTAGATGGCACAGCTTTTAAGTACCAGCCTGAGACTGGGAAGCTGGCAGGGGCCTCGTTTCTACTTCAGCTTCTACTGCCAGGTCTGCCCCCCCTCAACTCCCCATACCCTCTAAGCCATCGGGACCGAGATTTGCGTTTTATTCGTGTCTGAGTTCACTTGCTCCTACAGGACCCCTGTGCTCTGTTGCCACCTGCCTCCCCCCAACTGCCCAGGAAGGTGGACATGGTGGGGAAGCCAAAAGTAGCACAGGGAGGCCCCCCTTTCAATGTTTAACAGCCCCCCACCCCCGTCCTGCCTTAGGGGCTAATAGGTCACAAAAATAGCAGCTCCTTGTAAAGCAGCTTTCAGTTCCTTGATTCCTTTGCGTTTACTGGACTAAGCGAGGCTTGGCTGTGTTTGGCTTTAAACCACATTTTTTTCTGAGGCAATACAGACTGCAAAATATCTGCTTGTCATAGCAGAACTGCAGTTGTCCCAGGAACGCTGGCTATCAGAACCACCTAGATCATTCCAGGCCATGTTGGATTCCTAGACTGGAGTTTCCTGTGTCTTTGGTAGTTTAAGGCCTTTTAGAACGCAGATTTCCCCAGCCACTGGAATGGCTAATCCTCTTCCATTTGTGTTCTGATTTGCTCCGTGAAATTGGCAGAAGATGCAAAGCCACATCCAATGCTGGCCTTGAAGGTGCATCCTGTTAGGGAAGGCGACTGACCACTGACCTTGGCATTCTGAACGCTCTTAGTAAAGGGAAGAAGCCGCCAAAAGATGCAAAATGACAAAAGAGTGCCTTCCATTTATATAAACAGATTCAGCCCTAGGATCCCCGAGAGTTGCTAAATAAGGCGAGCATTCTGGGGGATTTTTCAAAAAGCCGCATCGTGGGAAAAGTCGCTGGTTCCTCTTCCTTGTTCGCAGCTGGAGGGAACCCAAATTGAGACTGTGCTTCCCGGTGTCACATCATGAAATAATGCAAGTGAGAAGATGCAACTGCGTGGCAAATTTATCAAAATAATTGCTACAGACAGATGATGTGACAGGCTCTGTTCAGACTTCCCCAACGATCCAGCCCACAGTGGTCCATTTTGGAATCCTTTTGGCTCTGTCTTCTGGAGGGTCCCCTCTGATTACGTTTTTTCATCCTAAAAGTTTCCCCTGGGGAGGCAGCGCTGTCTTGGCCAATCAAGGGTGGTTAACAACCATAGTAGAAGCTGCCTACAGGTTGACAGGCAAACCGGTCAAATACCTCAAGTAATCTCCCAGGTAATTTGGTGTCAGAGCTTTAATAATTTCTATGAATGTCTTCATGCAAGGCTTCAAGAGGTACTTTCATTTTTGACAAAATGCAAAATAAAATAGGACAATTTAAAAGATCAATTATGCCCCCAAAAAGGTCTCCCCTTCTGATTTTTTTGTGCTTTTGTTACAATCAAATAATTTAACAGGATTAGAAATGACAACGCTAATTGCGAGTTGATTTCTATTTGTTCTAGAAACAGACACTAATTGTTTGTGTCAGTTTACCTTGCTGTTTTCGGGGCTAAACTTTTCCGTCAGGAGAAGCCGGCACCCCGGAGCCTGGGAGCCCGGAGTGATGTGAGGGGGGCGGGGGGCAAGGCGAGAACAAAGCCCTGGATGGGGAGAGAGAGGCCGAGCGTGTGTTAATTAGCTCTCCTCTACTACACTGTCTTTTAATTAATCTGACAGAGTTTTTTCAAAACCAGAATTGACTTTTCGACCATTCTTGGACAACGCGAGTCCTTTTCCTTGTCACCGAGCAGGTCCATCACACGCACGCTCCGAGCTGCTTCCTCTAGTGATGTCTTGCCCCAGGCCGAGGGCTAAGGTCCTTTGGCCGGGGGACGGCACCTGTGTTCCCTTCTGTCCAGATGGCTGTCACTCGCACACGATCGAGCTGAACCAAGCCCCTGTGGAGGTCACTCAACCCTCCCGACTGCTTTCAGAAAAGCCTCTCTGAAGCACCTCCTCTAAGCTCAAGAAGGATGCGCCTTTGCCCTTTTGTAGAGCTCCCAACTCAGGGCACCCTCTTCCCTGGGCTGACGCCCCGTGGGACCCAGAAGCCGTGCGCTTCCTTGAAGCCCCAGCAGAGCTCTGACCGCAGCAGCGTCGGTGACCTGAGTGAGGCTTGGGTGGGTCCAGGCGATGAAGAAAACGGCCGCTAGGGTTTCTGCCACCTGCTGATGCCTCCGCCATGTCCTGACTCCAGGAGCGTGACTTTGACCCAAAGTCCTTAAAAACTAGGAAGACAAGTTCCCCCCTCACCTCCTCTCTTGGGACAAGTCCAGGCCAACGAGGCTGGAAGTGGACCTGCCCAGCCCGTGAGGACTGCACTCCAGCCCAGCCCTGAGTCCAGGAAACACTCTCCCTCGTATTAGAAGCCTCAGAGACATGGGGTGGGGGCTTTCTCAAGTGAAGCCCTGGTGGGCGTCCCCACCTTCTTGAGGTTCAGGGGACGAGGATGAGATAGTTAGAATGCAGGGACCAGAACCCCCTACCCCATATTCCCTACAGCTCCCCAAAGCACGGGGACTCTGGGATCCTTCCCAACACCTGCCCATTTCCTGCTGCCCTGCTGCTGGTACATCTCATTTCCTGGCTCCTCCGCCCTCATCAAGCACCACCTTCTCCATGCTTGGTTGCTAATAACCACCTTGGGGGAGTTAATGAATCCGACGAGCATCCATGAGGACGTGGGTTCAATCCCTGGCCTCGATCAGTGGGTTAAGGATCCAGCATTGCTTTGGCTGTGGTGTAGGCCAGTGGCTACTGCTCTGATTAGACTCCGAGCCTGGGAACCTCCCTATGCCACAGGTGCAGCCCTAAAAAGACAAAAAAGACCAAAAAAAAAAAAAATAATAATAACCGCCTTGGAACACTGTCGAAGTCTCTGACGTTCTCTGATTGCTGGCGTAGCGACAGCAGAAGGAAAATGCAACACTCTGATGGCTCCATCTCACCCAGAGCAAGATTGTCTTAAGGGATTTAGATACGGAGGGAAAAAAAAAAATACACCTGATACAGTCACTTTCAGAAACAGGCACAGGAGACTGTGATTCTTTCAGGATTTGGCTCAAGGACCACAGGCCCCAGGCTGTTGGCTCTTGCTTGAATGCACGGCTTCCTACAAGATCGCCAACTCTTGGTACAGGCCAGTCTGCCACCAGACCCTAGCCAAGGTAAAGTAGATGGAAATGGATCACGTGATATTCAGTCACTCTTCTGTCCCTGAGATTTTTTTTTTCCTCTTAAAAATGCCTGTGTGGGCCTGTAGCATCCGCCCTGACCCAGTGGGGCTGGCTTGTACTGGGTCTCTAGAGTCAACTCGTAAATTTTCTGGAGTTTTGTGAGCTGGTTGTTAAACATCATTGTTATTAAATATTAAGTTAATATTAAACATACAGTTAAATAAATCGTACTTTGAAAAAGGTAATAGATTCCCAGAATAATTCACTCTCTAGTGGCTCTGCTACCCTTTCCTAGTATCTATGACGATGTGATTTCATATGGTGAAAACACAGTGCATTCTTTGGCTTGCGACACGGGGGCAGCATTTACACCACAGAAATTGGCCAACGCTCCGGAGCAGCACTTTTCCCCTTTGGAGAAGTGGCTGTCAAGTAATTGCTAGCACAGCCCTGCCTACACCCACAGCCCTGCAATATTTCATGTGAAACCCTGCTTCTTCACTGGTATTGCTCATGAAACCGGCTGCCCATCCATATTTATCAGCTAACGTCCATTCTCTCCCGTTTGTGGGAAGTGAGGGTCTCATCTTTTTATTTATCTTTTCCTTTAAAAAGAGTCAGCCCCGGACAGCACTATCCCATGTAATGGACGGCGTCTCCATACTGTAATTATTAATGCTGGGCAGAGGTTGTGTGTTTCTTGGCAGTGCTCACGTTCCCATGTATAAATCATGATAAAGTAGGTTCAGTCTGGAGGGTGGACTGATGTTTTCAATTTGGCCAGCGTAGAAATGGAGTTGGATTTAAACAAGGGCTCTTTTAAAAATTGAAGGCCAGTTGTACAGACATGACAGAAATAACCTGGATACGTTTGCAAACTTTGCAGCCAGTGGAAATCAGCCCAGGGACAAGACGTATCCACTGTGCCAGAGAGGGTCCTCCCTCACAGCCTGGCTCATCAGCCAGTCGTGCCATGCACCCTTTCACGACCAATGATGAAGGTGCTTTATTTGCTTGCTGGAGGGGGAGCCTGCGGTCCCCTGTTGGCTGGGTGAGCTGGAGCTCCACGCATGCCATGCAAACCTTTCCTGGAGATGGAGGTACACACACCAGCTGTCTTTGCAGTAAAGCTCTCCACTTTCTCTGATTGATATTTGATTGATTGATTGATTATTTATTTATTTATTTTTAGGGCTGTACCTGCAGCATAGGGACGTTCCCAGGCTAAGGGTCAAAATGGAACTGCAACTGCTGGCCACAGGTTTTTTTCTGTCATGTCTGTAGTGGATCCAAGCTGCTGTGTCTTCGACCTAACCGCAGTTCACAGCAATGCCGGATCCTTAAACCACTGAGTGAGGCAGGGATTGAACCCGCATCCTCGTGGATACTGGTCGGGTTCTTAACCCGATAAGCCAGGATGGGCACTGCTCTGATTGATATTGAAAAGAAGCAAGGTGACCTGAGGAATGGGTGCTATCCCCTCGTCTGGAGACTCTGCACTGCCTGGACCACAGCACCTTCTCCGGTTTGGGGCAAAAGGGCCACCGTCCTGCAGACACCCCACCCCACCCTCGGCTCTTACTCTGCTCCCCCGTTCCTCCCGCCCCTCCCCGCTCAGGTCATCACAACTCACTTCTCCAGGTTTCCTTCCTGATAGTTTGGGTCTCAAAAAATTAAAAAAAAAAAAAAAGAAAGGGAAAACAAAGGTTTTCTTAACCCTAGGAGAGGCGTAAACAGGGTGGACATTCCCCAAGATCTCCAGCCTGATCCGATTAGAAACCCTGCAGCTCTCTCGCCACGTTCCTGGCTTCCTGTAACCTCATCTCCTCATCTCCGTTTTCCTTCATGTATCACTTTTAAATGAATATTTATTGAGGATTTATTCGAGCCCAGGAAGAAGGAGTAACGCGTAGGAAGACACGTTTAGGCACTATGAAATGTGACAGTGCCGAAAGAGGTCCTTGGGGAAAGGATGGCGTTCCCCCCAAGTCAGGACAGATAAGCACAGATAAGATAAGGATGGAGGAGGTGGGCAGGTTATCAGGGCATCCAGCTAATGCTGGAACGGTTCCTTAGGAAAGGAGCGCTTGCAACGGATTTTAAGTCAGAATATATGTCTATGCACATAGCCATGTGTCGCATATTTAAGGCTGGGGCGATCTGGGCTCAGAGTACCCTTCTTTGCTGTCACATGATGGCCCTCCAGTTTGTGCCCTTGTTGGGAAAAGACAGTATAAGTCATTCTTGCAAGGTTTTCCTAGCTCCTTCACTTAACCCAAAAGCTCTCTGACTGAAATTTTCTATTTTTGCACATATTCAGTTCTGAGGTGACCCAAGCCATGCTCTTCCATGCTTTTCTTCTTAATGCTTTTCAGCTGACCAGTGTGTCTGGTTGATCTGTGTGTGTGCGCACAGGTGTGTGACTCAACTGTCCAGGTGACAGGCACCATGCTTTGATATTGTTAAAACTGTTGAATTCAGGGTGTGACTTTCCTGTCCCGGCTGCTGGTCACATGACCTCCTTCATTCAGCCAAGGGCATGTGAGCAGAAGCCACTCCCAGTCAGATGCTGTTAGAACCAGGGCCCATTTGCCGTGATTTCCTTTTTATCCTTCTGCCAGGAGATCCACAGCCCCCCAGGCATGGGCTGCTCCATCAGCCTGGGTCCTGCTGTGAAAACAGTCTGGAGAAAACCATAATAGACCCATGACATTTGCTGTAAACAACTGATATTTGGAGATTCTTTATGTTTTCAACTTTTCCCCTTGGGCCACTTAGCCTATCCTGATAGGCTGATGTGCTTAATTTTGTGCTTGGCGTTTCAGGCAAGCCCACAGGGAATTATGAGTTTTGCTCTCTCCTGGGGGATTTGTCTCAAACCTATCCGCTGCTAAAGTGAAAGATGATTCCTAGCAACTGTATTGTTGACGACATTCCAGCCACCTTAGGTATAAGAACGAGACACAGTGATGCTTTACAGGAATATTAGTTGATAAATATATGAATACTAGGTGTCTGCAGAGTGAATAAAACACAACACAGTATCTTGGTCAATAACACAAAAGTCAGGAAAGAGGCATCTTTTTTCTTTTTCTTTTTTTGGCTGCCCCATGGCATATGGAGTACCCGGGCCAGGGATCAGATCCAAGGCATGATTCAGGATTCTTTAACCCACTGTGTGGCTCCTGGGATTGAACTTGGGTCCTGATGCTGCCACGATGCATGGAAGCTCCAGAAACAGGCGTCTTTTAAGTGCTAAATTATATCTGCATCCACTCAAGCTAATCAGGTTCATTCAGTTTTGTTTGAAAATATCAGTCTCATACATAATTTTTTTTGTTAAAACAACCAATAAAACTTATACTAGCTCTTCGTAGTAAGTTCCTCTTATTTTTGAGAACATTCCTTTCAACTCGACATCAACCTATAGTAGCTGGGTTTCAACTACTTTGAACCCTAAGTTGTTCAAAGACAAACCCCAAATGCTCCGCATTTTTAATATTTCCCCTGGTTTTTAATTGGAGCTCCTTCAACAAAGATTTTAAGGCCATTTCCTTCTTTTCCTTGTCTTTTTCATATTTTTTTAATTACCAAAAAATTTAATGGAGTCATGCTTATAAAAAAAAAGTCAAGTTATGCAAAATCCTATTGAGTTAAAAGATAAATTCCAGGAGTTCCCTTTGTGGCTCGGTGGGTTAAGAACCTGACATAAGGTCCATGGGGATGGGGGTATGACCCCTGGCTTCACTCAGTGGGTTAAGGACCCAGTGTTGCCAAAGCTGTGGTATAGATTGCAGATGTGGGTTGGATCCTGCATTGCCGTGACTGTGGTGCTGGCCGGCAGCTGCAGCTCTGATTCAGCCCCTAGCCCAGGAACTTCCATATGCTGTAAGTGCGACTATAAAAAGAAAAAAAAAAAAAAAGTGATAAAAGATAAATTCCTTTCACTGCCCCTCCCAACTCCCCCTGCCCTTTCAAACTACAGAAAACTCCTGGTGTGTAACATTTGTGTCTCTATGTCGAAACTCCTAAGTGCATGTTTTGCACGTGCATGTTTGCTCTTATTAAATAGTCTTCATAGTATTCTGCAGCATCGTTTTTCCCTTCCGTCCGTCTTTCACCTTTTATGATGCTGTTTTTTAATGCTATGAGTTTTGATGCCTACATAGGGTTCCACAGAAAGGCTGTACTGCGATGCATTTGATCATCAGCCAGCTCATTGACGCTGGCTCCAGGTTTTAGCTACACCCATGATGCCGCAATGAGTAAATACCCACTTTTAGCTTTATGTAATTGTGCTAGTATTTCAACAGGATAAGTCTCTACGCGGGGCTTGCTATCAAGGACAGGCACACTGTAAATTTTGATAATTGCTGCTATATTGCCCTCCAAAAACGTGCTAGCAAAATCCACTCACTAAAGCACAGTAAATGTGAATGAGCTCGCCCACTGCTCCCAACCATTGCTCTCACTCCACATTGCATGAGCGAAACACAGCCTCTCTTTGCTGTTGCAATTTGCAATATACCCCCTACTAATTTTTCTATAAGTTGCTCAATTTTAAGGGTGTACACGTGATGACTCCATACATACCTTGTGAAATGATGACCACAGTCAAATGAGTTAACACAGCCATTCCTTCACATTCTTACTCCCGAGGCGTTGAGGCAACAAGAACACTCCAGAGCTGCTCTCAGCAAATTTCAAGTATGCAGGGCAGGACTGCTAACTCTAGTCACCATGCTGTATATTAGAGCCCCAGAGCTTATTCATCTTTTAGCTGAACATTCGTGTTCTTTGATCAACATCGAATTTCCCCCACCCCTCGGTCCCAGAAATCACTCTTCTACTCCCGCTCCTTATGCGCTCTGTTATTGAATTAACAAGGGGCTCACAGGTGTATGGGTATTCATAGTTCTTTCCCACTTGGAAATTTTCCTGCTTTATTTTTTTTCATCCTTTTTCTTTTTCTTTGAATACCTTTTGCCGAATTTATTACAATCCATTCCTTTGTTTTTCAACCTGCTATTCTTTTAATTTTCCAAAGTCAGTTACGTTGTGTGTCTTTCTTGCATATAGCTTGTCACCACTTTTTTCTTTTTTTTCCAATCTACTCTTTGTCCTTTAATGTGAAAAATCAATACATGCACATGTTTTGTGTTAATTGATATATTTGATTTGCTGACTGTTTCTTGTCTTCCACGCTGGATAAATTAAGTTTTCTTTTTTTTTCTACTTATTTGCTATTCCAAAGCATTGTATATACATATACCCACACACATATATAGAATTATATATATATTACTTGTATCATTCTAGTATGATATTTAAATGTTTTTCTCTCCATACTGACAATTCTTAACTATAATTTTCCCTCAAACAAGGCGAAGATTTTGCCTACTTATCCTATTTCCTGTATCCTAAGTTAAAATGAAAGTACTTGTATTTTTTTCAAAGTTATCCTTATTCTACTTTCGTAGTAATCATTTATAATCGCATGAAAACTTTTCCATCACATTACCAAAAATACACTAGAATGCTCTAAAAAGTTTTGTTGCCCTCTTGCTCATTAGTGCCTCTTTTATCTCATATATTTGTATTTATAAAATTCATGTTCTTATTTTGCTGGAGCGCATCCTTGGGAATCCATAAGAGAGAGTAGGAAACATATTGAAGGCTTGCAAGAAGAAAAATGCATTTATTTCACCTTTGATTTTAGTTTGAATAGTAATTTAGATAGGCAGAGAATTCTTGGTTCAAAATATCTTTTTGAAGACACTGTTCCACTGATTTTTTTCACCCCATGTTGCAAGCTAGAATTCTAATACCAACAAAAGAATTACCAAGTAATTCTTTTGTTGATAGCTTTTGTCTATTTCCACTTTCTCTGTTAGTTTTTAGTATTTTCTCATTTTCCCTGTATATCAGTTAGGGCTTTGTCAGAAAACCAGATTTTCCTCTGAATATTTCAGTGGGAGGGGGGTTAATGCAGGAAATTGAAGGCTCTCAAATGCACAGAGAGGACATTCAGGACTGCCAAGGCTTTAGGCACTCGGGTAGGACAGAAATTGGGGGAGCTACTGTCCCTTGACCATGGCTCCACATTACGTTGATATGTATGTTTCCGGAAGCCCCCAGGCTGTCTGTCTGCTAGAACCCGCACACCAGCCCATAGCTGCTGCTGGAGGCAATTTTTACTTCTCTTCAGCATCCTAAACTTTTCTTCCTGGCATCAAACTGAAACTCACTGACAAGGCAATCTCCTAAGCATAGGTCCAAGAATTTCAGCCCCTTCAGTGCAGAGAGAGCTGAGAAGAGCCAGGCTGATAACTAAGAGTCAGGGAATAATAGCTGACGCACCTTCCAATGCAAAAATTTCACTAAGGCATCTAGGTGGGGTATATTTTATTATTCCTGCTCAGTGCATAATAGGAGCTAAGACATTCCTCCTGTCCAAAAATTTTCTCTTAACATTTGCTCATTTCCTCCCCACTCTTCTTTCCTGGTAGAACTCCTTCAACAGATGTCAGGCTTCTGGACCTGGATACATACTTTGTAGAATTTAACTTTCCCCTTGTATACCCCAACTCTTAATCGTGTTGCAGCCCATTATGGGAAAGTACCTGACTAGATCTTCCAGCTCACTAATTTTATCTCCAGCCATATCTGTTCTATTATTTAGCCAAACTTTTGAGATTTTCATATTGGTTTGTATTGGTAATATATCTTTTTTTTTAATTTCTAAAATTCTAATTTCTCATTTGAATTATGTTTTTTTTTAATTTTTATTTTTTATTTTTTTGTCTTTTTAGGGCACACCTGAGACATAAAGAGGTTCCCAGGCTAGGGGTAGGATCCAATCTATAGTCTCTGGCCTACAGCACAGCAACAGCAATTTGGGATCTGAGCTGTGTCTGTGACCTCACCAACAGCTAATGGCAATGCCAGATGATCCTTAACCCACTGAGTAAGGCCAGGGATTGAACCTGAGTCCTCATGGATGCTAGTCAGATTCATTCTGCTGAGCCATGATGGGAACTCCTGAATTAGGTTTTTAATTTTTGTTGATGTATATCATCTAAAATAAGAATAATGAGGACCCTCAGAAGACACTATTCAAATATCTCTATTTTTAGGTTAATTTTGTTTTCTTGGAATTTTTCTGGAGTGTTAGTGCCTCTATTTAATATTTGGAATTCTGTGTATGCTATGTTTGAATTTTTGAAAAAAAAAAGAAAAAAAGGAGTTCCTGTCGTGGCTCAGTGGAAATGAATCTGACTAGTGTCCATGAGGACTCAGGTTCGATCCCTGGCCTCACTCTGTGGGTTAAGGATCTGGCATTGCCATGAGCTGTGGTGTAGGTCACAGACTTGGCTCAGATCTGGCATTGCTGTAGGCCAGTGGCCACAGCTCCAATTCGACCTCTAGCCTGGGAACCTCCATATGCCAAGGGTGTGGCCCTAAAAAGACATTAAAAAAAAAAGAAAATTTGTTTATTTCTATAGATAGACGACTACATTGGTTGGACCTGGAAGCTTGCATATTATTCCTCAGTTTGAATGAGAATCCCCGTTCTGCCTGTGGTCAGTGCTGATTTGGGTTACAGCAGCCCCGGTGCCTGTGTTTATGCAAGGAAAGTACACTTTTGTTTAGGCTGTGCAGGTAGCTTGCTTTCTTGGCATGGGGGTTTCTCATCTTTGTGGTCTGATACCAGTCTCCTAAAGCATCCTCACTCTTCTTCATCCCAAGCCTGCTCTGCTCTGGAGGTGTCCAAGGGCAGAGGGGTGTGAAGCGCTGTGTCCATGATTCTCCTCTTGGAAGAGCAGAGAGCTGTGGGCCTGGGGACTTGTTGCAGCAGTGTCACACTCCTGAATTTACCAAAGAGCCACGGCCCCATCCCCTACCTGACCGGGGGTGGCTCTTCATTTCTTCAGGGAAAAAGCACTTCTTAAGGGATCCTACCTTCTCCTCCCAGAGACTGCCATTTCCTTCCTTTTCTCTATTCTATTTGGACATCTACCTTCTACTTTATATTGTCCAGAATTTTCTCAATGCCTTTGCCTGCTCATGACCCTTTCCTACTTCCCAGCGTTGCTTTAAATGTCGTCTTCCTCTTATGCTTCTTACGTTAGCGTACTGAGAGTGAGCCAGGACAAGAGGGGAAGATGTATCCAGAATAGCAGACTTGGCTGAAAGAGGTCCTCTGTCTTTGATGATTTTAAAAACCTTATGTTCCATCCAAAGCATTATGTTCACATACTGCAAATGTACTGATTGGTAAACTTCAGAGCTGAACTTCTTCCAGAGGATTCGAATGCTGCTTACATTTTCCAGCATCCACTGAAACTAAGCATCAGATAACTGAACAGAGACTATATGAAGGAAGCAAAATTGGGCCTAAAATTGGGAGAAAAGAATGGAAATTAAATCATTTGGTCACATTGCTCTATGCTTTCTAAGAAAGGATGTAAATTGGGGTATTTGGTTTAAATCCGAATGTATGCAATCAGAAAATGTGAACACTACCACTGTAAAAATCTATTTTTTACTCGTAGTCTATGTAGAAGGATTCTTCAACTTACTAAATCAGGTTTTTCTTAATGGTAACACCTTGAGTCAAGTGATCAGATGTCAGGGCTAATCTGGTCAGTTGTACCAAATGTGTTAACCTTTTCCATGGCCATGTTCAAAGCCAAGCAGTGGTGGCCGTGGTGCCTCTACCTACAGAGAAACTGAGAAAAGCATCTTTTGAGAGCCTATAATATGTCTGGTTCTTTGCTTATCACTTTCAAATGCAACAGCATTTAATAAACCCCAGATGTTCATGAGATAAACACTACTGTGCCCATTTTGCTGATAAGGAAACTGAGGTTCAGCTAGGAGCAGTGCTGGAATTTGTAGTAAGGCCTTTTGACACCAATCACTTATTCCTTGTGGCTAGACTCATGAAATGACCTATGGGAGGGAATAAAAACCTTCAGACATTTCGCTCAAAAAAAAAGTTGATTGTTGCTGAATGGTATGTATTGGCACTGCCCTTCCCACGCCAGAGGAGGCTGCATTGATTAGATGTGATGAGCTTTTCTTCTAAGGTAAATGACTCCAACTTCTTTGTGACAAAGGTCCCGTGCTGGGTGGGGAGGACAATCTAGTGGAAAACTTCCTATAGTTAGCTGCAGAGCTCAGACTGAGTTGGGGCTGAAGCAAATACCTTTTCCTTTGGCTTCTTCTACTCTAGCTGGGCTGGCGGTTCCGACGTTGTCTTTCAGCAAATAGGTGTGAGTTCTCAGATGATGCTTTTGCTTTATTAACACTGTTCTTGCTGCCGTCATTAACAACCGACCCAAATTTCCCAGGGGCGAGGCAAGAGTCTTGCGGGGGAGAAGTGAAAGTTTCACAGGTTCCGGCGTTTGCTATGACCCCGCAGGGCTCTCGCCTTGCACTTACACAGAAGACTATTGGCAAGAGGCTGCCCCACACGCACCCCACAGGGTCCCCAGCACCGCTGGTGCCTCTGGGCATGGATGTCACCCTGCAGCACGACCGCAGGGCCCTGTGGGGTGGCTCCAGAATTTAACCAGGGCAGTTTAAATTCCATTTTATTACCAAATAGAAAACAAATCAAAAGCATGGGGGCAGAAATAAGGCCAACATATATCGGTGCTGGTAACTGTGCTTGATTCTTGTTTTCTATTAAAAGATTTGCAGATGAGTAAACACACATTGCATACATGCGCCTGCAGACGCGTGTTAAACCAAGGGATACAGACATTTTTATCTATTTGTTTATTTTTTAGAGAGAAGCACTTTTTATTTTATTTTATTTACTTATGTTTTGGCTGCACCACAGGATATGGGGGCTCCCAGGCCAGAGTTTGAATCTGAGCCACAGCTGCAGGTTAGGCCACAGCTGCAGCAACACTGTATCCTAAGCACACGGGGCCACACTGGGAACTCCTCAACGTGGTAAAATAGACAGTCAACTGCCAACAAAAAGAAAAGTGACGGTGACACTGGGCTTCACAGAGGAAGTGTAATTCAAGGCAGAAAGATTTAAATGGGGCTAAGGCGTACATATTTGACAGTGATAACCGCTAAAATAGCCCAGGAAGGAACAGCGGTCAGCGAGTCAGCGAGCAGCATTAATCAAACCATTTTTGAAAAAAATAATTATGACTAAAACTACGACTTAGTGAAACCACAGTTATAGAGGAAAGATTTAATCTACTTTCTCCAGCACTGGAAAATCTAAGGGACAAAATGATGTGAGCCTGCCGGGGGCTTAACGGACAAAGTTAGCAGTTTCCGTCACACGCAAACACCTGCACAGGAATACATGCGGAGCTAGAGTTACTGCTTTATGATTACTGTATGCGTATGAGGTTATACAACACATGGGCACACACACACACACACACACAATTTTACCCTCCAAATACTTTTACAAATATCCATTAAATATGCACAAAACTACCCACAGGACAGGTCATACATAAAGTCACTGGAGAAAATCAAAATAAACTTTTAATAGACTTCAAAGTTCAAAAACGTTATAAGTAGAAACATAATAACATCAGCGATAACTAACAAAAGAAGAGTAAAAGAGTCAAATGATTTGAAAGCTTTCAAAATAAGCTTTTCTAAATATCTCAGATCTAAAAGATAGCCATTCTAAAGAGAAGACCAATGTGCATTTGCTGAAAATATTATATTAACTTAGAAAGCCCCAAACATCAGTGGGGAAATATAATACAGATTTAAGAATGTTCAAGGCAAATAGGCTTCTAAATATCAGCAACCACCAGTTAGAAGATATTTGGAACTTCACATCCCTCTCGCATCAGAAAACAAAGCAAACATAAAAAAGAGGAATTGAAAACTACACCTGTACGAATGCATCAACACTATAAGAAGAAAATGTTATAACATTTCCAAACGGATACAAATAGGTCAATACCCTTTCTTCTTGTTGTGAAGACTTGACTTGTAACAGGTGCTGAACAAAGGCCATTCTCTCTCATAACCTCAGGGGGTTTTCTTTAGCTTGAAAACAATTAGTCTAAAAGTCATCCAGGGGACTACACTACTAAATTTAGTATGTTTAGTAAATCTGGAGTTCCATGGTGGCTCAGCAGGTTAAGGATCCAGCACTGTCACTGCTGCAGCTTGGGTCACTGTGTGTCCTGGGTTCAATCCCTGGCCTGAGAACTTCCACATGCTGGGGACATAGCCAAAGAAAATTTAACAGTAAATTTAAAGACTAAACAATGTCATGATAGCTATTCCCTCCCCATGTCTTTTCCAAACGATTCCGAAGTTCTCACCAATGCAGGTGGTAATACAAAGAAAAGCTGAAAGACTCACTGGAAATGAAGAAACAAGACTATCATTTTTCAAAATGGTAAAAATTAATAAAATATTTGTATATATCAGTCACCCAAAAGGATTTTAAGATTAATGAATGAGCGAATAAGGGACCCTCCCACTTTTTCTAGGTAGAAAGTTAAATACAAAAGTCATTCTACATAGTCATATGGGCGCATTAAGCAAAAAGTGAGAACTATGGAACTATCATTTGCAATAGTATTTTAAAAATTTATTACATAAGAATATTGTGCATAAGATGGGCAAGGCATCTGCATAAGAAATTATGAAACTTGGAATTCCCGTCATGGTGCAGCAGAAATGAATCCAACTAGGAACCATGAGGTGGCAGGTTCCATCCCTGGCCTCAATCAGTGGGTTAAGGATCTGGTGTTGCCGTGAGCTGTGGTGTAGGTCAGACACAGCTCATATTCTACCTTGTTGCTATTGCTGTGGCTGTGGCATAGGTCTGCAGCTGCAGCTCCAATTGGACTCCTCGTCTGGGAACTTCCATATGCCATGCATGTGGCCCTAAAAAAAAAAAAAAAAAGAAATCATGAAATTTACTAAATGAAGTTGCAGATGAAGAAAATAATGAAGATATACCGATGTTATTAGCATCACTGAGCTAACAGGACACTCGAAAATGTAACGTTTGTGAATAAGATACAATAATGCAAGTAGCAGCAGGTTTGGGTGTGAGTTCAGTGATTCCAAGCAGGTGCTCTTGGTGGACCGATTGCAAAGCTGTTTTAAAAATTCATATGGGGAGTTCCTGCCGTGGCGCAGTGGTTAACGAATCGGACTAGGAACCATGAGGTTGTGGGTTCGGTCCCTGCCCTTGCTCAGTGGGTTAAGGATCCGGCGTTGCCGTGAGCTGTGGTGTAGGTTGCAGACGCGGCTCGGATCCCGCATGGCTGTGGCTCTGGCGTAGGCCGGTGGCTCCAGCTCCGATGAGACCCCTAGCCTGGGAACCTCCATATGCCGCGGGAGTGGCCCAAAGAAATAGCAAAAAGACAAAAAAAAAAATTCATATGGAAATTCAAAATGGTCATCTAACAAAAGAACAAGTGGGGAGGATCGCTTTCTCTGAAAGGAAAGCTTCTTAGAAAGACATTATTAAAGACGGTAGAACTGGCAAGAGCTATAAACCAAAGGAACCGAATTAAAGGTCTGAAACCAACCTTTAAAGATATGACAATGGCTTCCCAGCAAATATGCAATTGCAAAGCAAAGGGTAAACCTTCAAAAACTATGCTGAGAAAGTTGGGTGTCTGTACTGAAAAAGATTTCATTACATCACCGATTCATCCTGAACATAAAATTCTATTCCAAGGGATTAGAGACTTGAATAGGAAAGACCAAAGAGTAGAGTGTTTAGAAGACACCGTAGAAAAACTTCGGGACTTGTGGGCAGAGAAAGACCTTTAAAGAAGACGTGTTATGCAGATTCCAAAAAGAGCAGGTGGACACATTTGAATTCCTTCAAAATAAGAGCATCTTTTCATCATAGACACCTTCGAGTATAGAAAAGGAAAAGCCACACCATGGGCAAAGATGTTTAATCTTACCATATCCTGCAGTGTCTTGTAGGATATTTAATTCCACACCACTGAAGCTTAAAGCTAGAGTGTATGAAGAATCTCTGCAAAACAACATGGAAAGGACAGAAACCTGAGAGGAAATGGGCCAAAGACAAGAACAGGTACCTCAAAAGAGGGAATTCAAAGAGCCAGTTGACAGAAAATGGACTCACCTCGGAGTTCCCTCTTGGCTCTGTGGGTTAAGGATCCAGCGTTGCCATGGGCTGGAGTGTAGGTCACAGACACGGCTTGGATCTGGATTGCTGGGCTGTGGTGCCGGCCAGCGGCTACAGCTCTGATTCGACCCCTAACCTGGGAACCTCCATATGCCACAGGCGCAGCCCCTAGAAAGCCAAAATAAAATAAATAAAATGTGCTCATCTTTACTCTTCAGCAGGGAAATGGAAATGAACGTCCCCTGAGATACAATGCCACACCCACCTGCAAGGCCAAAATGCAGAAGATGATCAATGCTAAACGATGGTGAGAATATAGCAGAAGGGGAACCCATACTCCACTGGCAGGAGTGTAGACTGATTTCACCTGCCGAAAAGCACTGGGTTATTATCCAGCAATATTAAACATGTTGCAAGCTCTCGGAGGTGTACATTCAAGAGAACACGTGTGCACATAGAGCCTGGAAGACATGCAGAGGAACTCACAGCAGCAGCATCCATAGGAGAATTAAATCAGAGGCAATCCAAATTTCTAGCAACAGTGGAACAGATATACAAATTAATTAATTATTAATTCTGTGGAATATTACATAGCAGTGAAAGTGACTGAACGAAAATCTCATGTAAAAATATGGACGAGTTTAAAAAATGAAACAGGGAGTTCCTACTGTGGCTCAGTGGTAACGAACCCGAATGATATCCATGAGAACACAGGTTCGATCCCTGGCCTCGCTCAGTGGGTTAAGGATCCAGCGTCGCCGTGAGCTACAGTGTAGGTTGCAGAGGCAGCTCAGATCCTGAGTTACTATGGCTGTGGTGTAGGCTGGCAGCTGCAGCTCCTATTCTACCGCTAGCCTGGGAACTTCCATATGGTACAGCCCTAAATATACAAAAAAAAAAAAAAAGGAGGAAAGTAAAGAAAAGAAACGGTGAACAACAACAAAAAGCTAAAGAATGTAAAAGCCCTGGAGTTCCCATTGTGGTGCAGCGGAAATGAATCCGACTAGTATCCATGAGATGTAGGTTCAATCCCTGGCCTCGCTCAGTGGGTTAAGGATTCGGCGTTGCTGTGAGCTGCGGCGTTGATCACAGACACGGTGTGGATCCCACATTGCTGTGGCTGGGTGTAGGCTGGCAACTACAGCTCCAACTGGACCCCTAGTCTAGGAACTTCCATATGCCTCAAGGGCCGCCCTAAAAAGACAAAAAAAAAGTCCTTTTACATAAAGTCAATTTACATAAAATTCAAAAACGTGCAAACTTACATTAGGATGAATCCTTAGTTAAAATTAATAAACCAAAGCGGGGCTGTGATTGCCCTGTAAGTCAGGATGTGCTTCCTTGTGGGGATCAGCATGGAAGGACCAGGGCCAAGCGTGCCAGGACCCGGGGACCTCCAGAGTTCTATTTTTGACCCAGATGGTAGTTCCATAAGCTCATGTTCATAATTTGGGACGTTCTACTTTTGTCTCATGCACTTTTAAATATGTGTGTGATGTTTGATCATAAACGCGTCTTAAGAAAAGGAGACTTTTTAGAAAAGAATACATTTGTCACGATGAGGGCAGTTGGAAACTCTTGCCCTCCCACAGATGACTGTGCCAAATAGTGTTTAGTCATGAAGCCAGTGTTCAAGAAGCGTGTCCACAGGACAGAATGGGCCCCCTGCAGCAGCTCCTAAGAGGTGCAAGCAAGCACTCAAGATGTGATCAAAGAGTCTGTTCAAACCAACGAGGGACGGATCTGTCCCTTCATAAATGGGGCCCGCACAACTGCCTGGCCAAAGAGAAGAAATATCGAACTGAATACCCCTCTTACACCAAATGCTCCAACCAACACTGCATGGAACAATAAGTTAAATGTAAAAATCAAATAATAGACGACATGCTTTGACTTTTGCATGGTAAGAAGGCTTTCTAATTAAAAATGCAAAGGAAAAAATACAGGAAAACATCAACAAAAGAGTCATCCGTGATGGTCAAGACTTCTGATGGCCAAGTTTTTAGTTGAGAAAGTTCCAGTGTGAAAATTCAAAAGCGTGGATCAGAAATTCGTGGACTTGGAGAACAGACTTGTGGTTGCCAAGGGGGAGAGGGAGGGACTGGGATGGACTGGGAATCCGGAGTTAACAGATGCAAACTGTTGCCTTTGGAATGGATAAGCAATGAGATCTTGCTGTATGGCACTGGGAACTATGTCTAGTCACTTATGATGGAGCATAAGAATGTGAGAAAAAAGAATATATACATGTACGTGTGACTGAGTCACCACGCTGTACAGTAGAACATTGACAGAATGCTGTAAACCAGCTATAATGGAAAAACCAAAAATCGTTATAAAAAATAAAAATAAAAAGCATGGATCAAAGTAGGAAAACTTATTTCACACCAGTAGGATGCACACAGATTAGCATCCCTAAGACGCAAAGTGCATACGTGTTGCTTTTTTAAAAAAGTGTGAGGACTCAAGCATTTAACCAGAGCATTTACCAAATGTAAGTACGAATGGAGAGGGGTTATCAAAAGGCTCGACCTTGCTAGTAATCAAATAAAGTAAGGCTAGAACAAGATCCCTTTTGTCAACCACCAAAATGACAGGAATTTTCAGACTGTTTTTTAATTACCAGTAAGTGTACAGGTAAAGAAGTCCCATCTTGCTGATGACAGGCCCATTAGGGAGAGCATCATGAACCATAAATCCATAGCTTCTCTTTTCTCTGGTAATTCTCCTTCTGGAAGTCTATTCCAAGGAAATAGTAAGAAATGTAGGCAAAGAGGAATGCCTAAACGTGCTGCCTGCTGCGTTATTTGCAATGGCAGGATAGGGCCAGCACTAAGGGCATAAATTCTGGTTCACTGCCAGGGTCCACTCTGCAACCCCAGAATGCTCTTCGTAAAGAGATTTTAATGCCTTGAGAAAATTCATGCGTACAAGAGCAGATCCAGGTTTGGGGTGTCCTGAAAACTACACAACTTGTGTGGTCTCTTGTTGAGAAAGAATGAAAATCAGCCATCCAGGGAGGAGCCCCACGCAGCTCAGGGGCCCTGGGACTTAAGCATCTTTGGCTAATAGAAATCCTTCTCTGAATACTAAATTATGAAGCTTTAAAAAAAACCCACAAAATTATATATGCAATAAAAAGAAATTAAAAGTTCAAAATATTAACTTTGGGTATTGAAATCGTGGTGGATATATATCCTCTTTGCCTTATAATCCACCATTTTTATTTATTTATATTTTGGCTGTACTTGCAGCATGTGGAAGTTCCCGGGCCAGGGATCAAACCCGAGCCACAGCAGCCCCAGCTGGGAATGCTGCCGTGACAACATCGGATCCTTAACCTGCTGTGCCTCAAGGGAACTCTATGATCTGTTCTTTTTTTAAAAAAAAAAAAATCAAAACGCATATTAAGTAAGGAAGTAAAATGGGGAAGAAGAAGGCAATGGGAAATTCCAGGCAGAAAGGATGGACTGAGCCAAGGCGTGGAGCTCTGGGCTTGCTGGGGAGAGGCAGCAGCGGGGTCCTGGGGGATCTCTTCCAGAAAGCCGCTAGGCGGTCCAAGAGGGCAGGCTGGGACCAAACTGGGGGCTTTCCACCACCCACAGGAAATGCAGATGAACGACTTTGAGGCTTGCAAACAGTCTGCTTGCCCAGATCCTTTGCTGCGCAGCTTTCCTTCCACCCATGGAGAATCGGGGCTGGTTTACAGCCACCCCTTGACAGACTGGCCATCAGCAATATCCTATGAGCTACTAGCCTGTCCAAATTCCTGGCTCCAAGCCTTCGTTGACCCTAGGACATTTTTCAGCCTGACCACTTGGTAGGATGGAAGGCCTCCCTCCCCTACCCAGGGAAAGCAAGTTTGGAAGCCAGCTGAGGACGAGAGGAAGATGCAGATCAGGGAGGATGGCCTCTTCCTTCTGGGTGGGATTCCAGCTGGGGAAGGGGCGCTGAGTGGGAGGAGGGCACAGGGTCCCAGGCTTCCGGGGAAGGGAGACCCTTGCGCCATGACGCGGACCTCGCACCACAGTCTGGGGACCTTCCGATGGGAACATGCCAGCACCACTTCCATCCGCAAGCTCTGGACCTAATCATGCCCCTTGGAAAGTCTCTCCTGAAGGAGGAGGAGGAGGAAGAGGATGAAAGGGAGCACATCAAACGGTCCCACAGGCAGAGAAGGCGAGGCCCCATCCACGGCGAGGCGACATGCATATTCCAATGCGCTACGTGACCAACTTACTAATTCAGAGGCCCGATTATGCAAAGATTTGTGCCAGCCACCTTCTGTGTGTCGGAGGATGTGAAGAGGAGAGAGAGCCTTGCCAGCAAGGGTAGCTCCTGCCTGTGGAGTCGCAAAGGCTGCCCTTCTTCTCTTACCTGTAAAACTACAGGCTCAGTAGATCTTCTGGAAGGTTCCCCCAGTTCTAAAATCCTAGAGATCATCTAAGAACCGTTTGGCAGCACCCGTCCCCTTCATTTCAGGACCAGTCTGGGGGTGGGGGTGGGGGGCCATGAGATGCCTACGGGAGGCTTAGGAAACTGGAGGAGGAGGCAGAGAACCATGTCCAGGGAAATAAATCTTTCTCTGACCATCACTTACCCCAAAGAAATCTCATTATTTTTACTTCATCATAATCTTTACTATTCAAAAGGTAAAATAGAAAAAAATCAATTTTATTAGCAAAATTTACTAGAGTAATAGGACAGAGAACCCCACATAAAATCTTAGCATTAAATATTAAAATATATTAATAAAATACTAGATTATTAAAGCCTAATATTTAATATAACACATTAATTGGGGGTATTGTGTCAGTTTAAACATAAAAGAGAAAATTGAGGGCAATAGTGACCTTTACTAACCAAGAGGACGACGGCCACCGGCTTGAGATGCAGCTCAGTAGAAATCAAAGAAGCATCACTGCCAACCAGATCCTGGCAGACACAGAGGGTATAGGCAAGGGGTTTAACAGAAAAGCTTGCGGGGAGAGGCAATTTTTTCCCCCAGCCCCACCCTGGGGGGCACTGGGCAGTGTTTGGAGACAAGTTTGATTGTCCTGAGTCAGGTGAAGGTACTGGCATCTAGTGGATAGAGGCCAGAGGTCCTGCTAAACATCCCACCTTACACAGGATGGCCCGGCCCCACAGAATTATCTGACCTCAACGCCGCTAGTTCTCACGCTGAGAATTCCCGGATGATAGAAGGTTTTTTTTTTTTTTTCTTTTTAGGGCCACACCCACGGCATATGGAGGTTCCCAGGCTAGGGGCTGAACTGGAGCTGCAGCTGCAGGCCTACCCCACAGCCATAGCAATGCCAGATCTGAGCCACATCTGTGACCTACACCACAGCTCATGGCAACACCAAATGCTTAACCCACCAAGTGAGGCCAGGGATCAAACTCACATCCTCATGGATGGTAGCTTTTGTGTATGTGTGTGTGTGTGTGTCTTTTTAGGGCCACACCCACGGCATATGGAAGTTCCCAGGCTAAGGGTCTAATCAGAGCTACAGCTGCCAGCCTATACCACTGCCACAGCAATGAGGGATCTGAGCCACGTCTCCAACCTACACCACAGCTCACAGCAGTGCCGGATCCTTAACCCACTGAGCAGGGCCAGGGATCAAACCCGTGTCCTCATGGATGCTAGTCAGATTTGTTAACTGCTGAGCCATGTCAGGAACTCCCATTGGTTGGGTTCTTAAACCACTGAGCCACAAGGGGAATGCCATAGAAATATTTTTGACTTACTCTCTTCTCAAAACTAGAGTGATATAGTTTAAAATTAAAGATTAGGAGCCATGAGTCAGCAAGTGTGGAAGTCTGCTAGAGCTGCCTTAACAAAGCATCTCACCTAGGGTGACTTTACAACAGAGATTCGCTTGCTCACAGTTTAGGAGGCTGTAAGTCCAAGCTCAAGGAGTTGGCAGGGCTGGCTCTCCTGAGGTCTCTCTCCATGGCACGAAGGTGGCCCATCTTCTCCCTGTGCCCTCACGTGGTCCTCCCTCTGTGTCCACACCCCTGGTGTCTCTTCCTTTCTGACAAGAGCACTAGTCTTCCTGGATGAGAGCTATTCCTATGGCTTCGTTTCACCTAAGTTACTTCTTTAAAGGCTCTTTTGTTACATACAGTCATATAATGGGGTGCTGGGGATTCAGGCTTCAAAAGTTGAATCTGGGGGGCTGAGTGACACAATTCAGTTCCTTCCAGCAAGCAGCTTGGGGAGAATCAGTAACAAGAGCTGAAGCTCAGCCAGGGGGGCCTTGAGTGGAGTGTGACTCAGGCAACAACAGTGATGGAACAAAGGGGTGGATGGGTGGATGGATGGACGTGTGGGTGGGTGGTTGTGTGGGTGGATGGATGGATGGATGGATGGGTGGGTGGGTGGGTGTGTGGATGCAGGGATGGATGGATGGATGGGTGGATGGATGGATGGATGGACGGGTGGGTGGATGGATGGATGGGTGGGTGGGTGGGTGGGTGGATGGATGGCAGCTGTGCCTGTAAAGTGCCAGGCAGAGGGAGGTCTATCAACTCTTGTCCACCAGGGAATAAGGTCCCGTGACCTCTTCCCTGCTGTGAGATCCCCTCCCTATGTCCTTGTGTGCACCTGCTTCCTTCTTCCAGAGAGCCCCGGAGATGAACACACCCCATCAACTCATTCTTCTCAAGCGACATTGTTTCACAAGAGGACACATCCCGGACAGGTCACCCCCTAACCTCTCAAATCTATTGAAAACACAGTCAATTTAGGACTTGGCTTTTCTTCCCAGGAAACATGCCCTTTGCAGAAGGGGAGATTCATTTCTACTGGGTGTGTACAGCTGAGAGGCAAGCCTGTATTAACTGAATGAAAAGACCTTAGCGTCAAGAAAAGAAGTGATCTATGAACTCAAAATATCCTAAATTTAAAAACCTGCCATGATTTTCAAAGGTATATTTTTAAAATATGCATTTAAAATATTCAATGTTAATATTAAAGATGCATCCTTTTTTTTTTTCCTTTTGTCTCTTTAGGGCTGCACCTGCAGCATATGGAGGTTTCCAGGCTAGCGGTCAAATCAGAACTGTAGCTGCCAGCCTACACCAGAGCTACAGCCATGGTAACACGTGATCCGAGCCGCATCTGTGACCTACACCACAGCTCATGGCAACGCCAGATCCTTAGCCCACTGAGCGAAGCCAGGGATCGAACTTGTGTCCTTATGGATGCTAGTCGGGTTCGTTAACCACTGGGCCACGACAGGAACTCCTAAAGATGCATCTTCAAACATATTTAGAAGTATTTTTTAAAGATCTATTAAACTGGATAGTTATTGAACAAATATTTTAGATGATATTCTCAGTATTGCTGTAGTTTTAATAATAAAATAAAGAATCTCCCACCTTGAAGGCCATGTCAATCACAAACATTTTATTACAGGCCCAATATCACAGCTAGTTTTTAACACATTTGCCCTGGGTACACGAAACCAGTAATATACGTCTTAATGCTGCCAGCTCAACATTTATGGCAGATGAGAAAAACTGTATTTAAATTAGAAATGCTAAAATTAATATTTATTGACTCCGTGTTTCATTATCATTAGAAATTAGTTTGTTCTTGGGTAAACAGTTTATAGCAAGATATAAATATGTTCCATTGACCTATTAACTAGCCCAATATATTACGGAGTTATTGACAGCAGCAGTAAAATTTACTAACAGCTATTAAACCTTTTAACATACTTGATACGCCTCTGTCCCTATAACACCCAGGAATTAGGTGTGGGTTTTTCTTTTTTTAGGATAATCTGCCACTGATATTAAATTCTTCCAAGATTTTAATATATTGTCTAAGTTTATGGGTCATAAAATAACCCTGGAGCTTACAAAAATTTACATGACAATATTATTTTTTTTTTAAAAAAAAAGGCCATGTAAATTTTAGTAGAGTAAGAATGATGATATAAACCACTGGAACACATAAAAAGAAAGTTCCCCAAACTGTATTAAAAGGATATTTAGGGTCTTATTTAAACACACAAAACCAGTCAATGGGCCATGTAGGCCAGTGGTATGCAGGCAACTTAGAATAGTCACCAGGGCTCACTTCAACTCCGACAAACCCCAACTCCGACTTGGGATTGGAGACCAGTTGCACACTGGGATTCGCCTGTGCCATCAGATTTTCTTCTGTGGACTGCTCTTCCCCACACCAGAGCCCAAGATGAGAGAGAAGTGGCCTATGGCTCACCAGAGGTCTCCCTGGCAAGAATCCACTCTCAGCACCATCTCCTCCAGCCAGCTGCCGGGGGGGACATCAGGACACCTAGGGGACTGCTCTTCCCCTCACCAGAGCCCAAGATGAGAGAGAAGTGGCCTATGGCTCACCAGAGGTCTCCCTGGCAAGAATCCACTCTCAGCACCATCTCCTCTAGCCAGCTGCCGGGGGGGACATCAGGACACCTAGGGGTGAGTGGAGCCCTTGGTCCCTCATGCCTCCAGGCAGCCACAGGCAGGGATGCTGCCCTAGGCCTCTGGGGAGATCTCCGGAGTCCGGTTACTGCTGCTGCCCACGAAAAGCCCAGCCCCAGGTCCCCCGGCTCTGCATCACTCCCCATCATGGGTGCATGTTATTTTCTGAGGCTGCCGTAAGCAGGCGCCACAAATCAGGTGACTTGAATCAATAGAAATGTGTTTTCCCATGGTTCTGGAAGCCAGAAATCTGAAATCCAGTTGTCACAGGGCCAGCCCCCCTGGGCCAGCTCTGGGGTCAGAATTCTTCCTGCCTCTTTCAGCCTGGCGTCCTCAGCTGTGGCTGGTCCCTCCTGTCTCTGCCTCCATCCTCATGACAACTTCCTTCTCCTGACAGTGTCAAACCCTCCACCTTTCTCTTATAAGGACACTCATTACTGGCTTTAGAGTCCACCCGGATAATCTGGGGTCAGTGTGATGGTTAATCGCATGTGTTCCCTTGGTTTGGCCACCACAGCTGCATAGACCCAACACAAACATCAGTCTGGATCACCGTGGAGGTATTTTCTAGTTGAGGTTAACATTTAAAGCAGTAGGGTCTTCCTTTCTATGGGTCCCTCGTCTCATCAGTCAAAGGCTTGAGGAGAGAAAGACTGAAGTCCCTGAGGAAGAGGAAACGCTGCCACCAGACGGCCCTTGGACTCAGGCTGCAACCTCATCTCTCCCCTGGGTCTCCAGCCTGCAGCCTGCCCTGCAGATTTTGGATCTGCCAACCTCTGCAATTGTAGGAGCTGTCCCTCAAAATAAATTAGGCTCTCCAACCCCCCTTCTCCACACACACACACACACACACACATCCTTTTTGTTCTGTTTCCCTGAAGAACCCTGGACTCTGGTGAGGAAGCAGGGAGGTCTTATCAGGGACACAGCCTGCCCACAGCATCTCACAGGGAAACCAACCACGCTGCTTCTTCTTTCTCAACACCCTCTGATTTCCTGTCCGGAATCCTGATTCGCTGACCCCGCGGAGCAGAGCTCCCTGCCAGAATCCCAGGCTGAAAGCTAGAGTGAGGAGGATGAAGGGCCGACCCCAAGCAGTTGTTTCTTTCCACCCAACCTCCCCAAATCATGGCAGCCACTTGGAGACAGAAAGCAAAGTGGGAACGGGCAATGATGACAGGAAAATGAGGAAAAAGACAATGTTTTTGGAAAGACGCTACATGCTGTCATTCACCACCAAATTTGAAACTGAGTTTCAGAGGAGCGATTGCAAAATGGAAATATAATGATTTCTAGTACCTTTTCCTTAAAAAAAAAAGTCAGAACATCACTTTATTTCTCTTGAGGAGCCTTTCAAAGGAGGCTTTAGGCAAAAATCCACTGATGTCAGTAGCTGCTGGTTGTGGTGAATTCAAAATGGTATTATGTTCACGATGCCACATCCTGAGTAAATAGACAGAGCTCAGTAGAGGCAAAATACACGAATTTTCTTGGGCATCTGCATTGTGAGAAGAATCCGCTAAGATCAAGCCAGCAGTCATAACACTATGTTTTTCTGATTAGTTAGCATCTAATTCTTGCAGAGGTTAGCAAGGAGGTCATATTAGTCAGGCTTCTCCAGAGAAACGGAACCAATAAGATGTGTCTATAAAGAGGAAGATTTCTTGTAAGGGGTCGGCTTACATGATTATGAAGGTGGACAAGACCAAATCTGCAGCATGGGCCGGCAGGCTGGAGGCCCAGGAGAGCCCGTGCTGCAGTTGCAGGCTAAAGGCAGTCTGCTGGAGAATTCCCTCTTGCTCAGGAAGGCCAGTCTTTTTCCAGGCCCTCAACTGATTAGGCGGGGCCCACCGCACTGGGGAGGGCAGTCTGCTTTACTCACAGTTACTCTCATCCCCAAACACCCTCCAGGTCGACACGCACCGTTAAGCATCACAGAGGTAGAGCGGATAGTCTGAGGATGTACCCTGAAGACAATCTGTCAGCCTGCTCCTCTGTCCTGCAGGAGAATTCACACAGATCCATGTGCTCTGGAACCGGAAGACGCGGTGGGATTGGCCGCGTAAAATGAAATCTCTGTAACAGGATGCTGTCACCAACTCTTTTCACCCAGACGTGGCCTACAGCCACCCCTACCTCTGGTCACTGCCACACTGAGTTCTGCGTGGCTGCTAGTTTGTGCAAATGACCTGGAGACGTGGTCGCATGAAAATCTTCCCTCCATCCTCTTGTCCCAGCAACCTGACCAGAGAAGCAGAAGATCCAGTTATATCCCAAAGAACTGTCAGCAAAGTCACCAACTCGCAGTTCACAATCAGACAAATCATAAATAGTCATAAAGATGCACGTCTGGGATCTCCCATTTTATTCGTTCAACCCCTTCTTTGATTAAAGCTTGTAACTTAGAAGAACGTTCTTGAAAGCTTCAAACACGACTGTTATGGCATTCCTACAGCTCTGTGGAGGCCATGGAGCAGGATGGTTTTCATCCGAGTTGGCCTTGACGTCTCCTGGAGACTGGGACGCTGAGAGCTTGACTTATTCACTCTGCTCTAGAGGACGCCGAAGAACCCGGGCCTTGCGTTCTTGGCCCCGGAAGGCAAGGTCCACCTGGTACCACATCAGTAAGGGTGTTGGTAATTTCTTGGCGAATGTTGGTCATGGAGAGTTGCTCGTAACCATTTAGGTCAAGAGATAATGAACTCCAAACGTCTTTGCTCTTTGCCTGTTTGGGCCGTGGCCACCCTTCGCACACCAAACCAGAGCTTGGACAAAGAGTGCCAACGAGGCCGTCCGCATAGGGGCGCTGGCTGCCATCCCTGTAATCCACGGTTTGTAGGGAATGAAAGCAGCTTTAGCTTCCTTTTGTACGAGCGCACCCAGCTCCCGACGTGATACTCTGGTTTCCTTGCTCGGCTTTGAAATAGAGTAAACTCACAAAAGCTACTGTCGAGTTCAGAACAAACACAGGGGGTATGTTTAGTTATTTGTTTTTGTAGTAAAATAAAATATTTATTATCCGCAGACACCTACTGTGAACAGAGGGGGAGGCCACTGTGTTTTATCTCGCCGGTGTCATGTTTGACTTCCATTAGGGATGGATTATAGACCTGTGGGTTTTCATGAATTCAGAAAGTCCACTTTGAACACTGATTTCAAAGCCTACAGGGGGTGTGAGGATGTAAGAACACAGCTTTGGAGAAAGGAACCTGTTGCATCTAGCAAGCACCTTGTGTTTGATAAGGCAGATTGGAGGTTCCCTGTGAGAGAGAGGCCAGGCGGCTTCTTCCTTAATAAGATGACTTTAAAGGAAGCTTTCCTATTGTTTCCTCCACACTTTCCTCAAGGTGTACACAATTAATTCAGTCCTGGAGTCCTGAGAAAATCACCATTGTATCAGCCGGCTTTGCCTTCTCGTCTCTCTAACTCATCACAGGGAATCGGAAAGTATGCTGAATTGTCAGGGGGCTCTGCCTGACGCAGCCACGCCTGCCAGGCTGGCCTCGCTCGCTCGCGCACCTGCACGCGTGTGCCCACATGGCACTGGAATCTCAGGAGCTGCAGGAGAAGGTCAGCAAAATGCAAAATGAAACGTATGAGCACCTTTCACAGCCATCTATGGTCCTACCACACCGATGTCCGGGTCTGAGCACTGTGCTGAAACATACTTCAGCAAACCATCATCTGTCGGAGGAAGGGGGTCCCTGGTGAGAGAGGGTGGGTGCTTAGGGGGCCCACGACAGTTTTCCTGGTGAAGAAGAGTGGGGGTTCATCCAGGGGATGACCCCAAGAGCGTGAATGTCCATCTCTGGAAAGAAAGTCTGCATTTGTCCTATACAGTCAGGGAGGACACGAGAAGGGTTCATGGGTGAAGACCGCATGGAGTTGCGTTTGGGGGCTTAGAGGGAAAGCCTAACAGCCCCCTCAGGATCCCAAGAGCTCCTTGTGCTACCAGAGTCTGGTGGAAACAGGCATCTCTTGGTGGACAAGATGTAAGGGTGGGGGACGGGATTAACAAGTGGCGACAGCCACAGGACCAGAAAATCCCCTGGTCCCATCACTGAAGAGTCATCTTTGGGGTGCCACAAAGGGGAGGGTAGAAAATGGAGTGGATATAAGTCTGCCAAGGGGCTGCAAATGTTGCTTTAATCCTTGGCTGACCCAGCACCGAGATGCACAGAGTTCTTTCTACTTCATGCCCTAGTGAGATGCCTACTCACACCCAGAGCCTACTGCAGTGGTCCTAGCACCAGCACCCCATTCACCCTGGAAGCTAAGACCCAGAGAACATAACTGAGACCAGACCTTTGCCTTTTCTAAGTGACAGAAACCTCCAGAAGGAGAGAGCGGCCCTAATTAATTACTTTCCATGGTGTCTTTTTAAGGACAAGCACTGGACGAGGTTCCCACATAGGAGAACAATGTAAAGAATGCTCAGCTGGGAATCAGAGGAGCTGAGAAGGGGTGGAGCTTCTGGTGTGGGCTCAGCACGGACTACATGAATGGGTTTCCAGCCACCTGGTGCTTCTGGGTCCCTTTGTCAGCAAGAATGTCCCCTTAGATGCTAAATCTCAATTTTGGAAAAAGCAATGCCTTAAGGTTTTAGGATGCTGTAACTCCATCACTCCTGAGTGCTCTTTGCCACCTGGCTTGGGCAGTGTCAGGGAACATGGGCTCAGCCTGGAATATACTTATGTCTAGCATCCCCCACACCCAAATAGATTGCAATGCAGGGTGAGACCCACACTCTATGCCAGGCTTTCGGGATGCTGTGCTGAGTCCTACCCAGGCTTTCCACGTTTGGGGGCTTCTCGCATGCAGGCATCCTTAACCATCAGCTTGGGGACGGAAAGCATCACTTCAGTCCTCAACCGAAAGGAATATCCATTTCACTAAATTCCCCATCATGGGCTCCTGGAAGGCAGAGGCTGAGATTTCTGGACACCCCAGCAGGGAGCTCACAGCCCTGCCCGCAAGCTCCTATCAGGGCTTTGGGTTGAACTGGGCGGTATTGCTCTGGGCGGAGCACAGCAAGCCCTCTGGAGTTTGCACGTCATATGTACCTTAACATTTTTTAATGTCAAACTCCTTAAGCTTTAATGATGGCTCTCATTCATTTGTCCAGGTGTTCAACACATACTGATTGAGAAGACAGAAGACTTGTCTGCTCCTCTAAACCAAATATGACAAGTTCTATGAGTGTGGCTGGATCTCCAGCTACTCCTGGTGGGAAGGTCCTCCTTTTCTGACCCCTCCTCAGTGTTCAGCTGCCACCCGTCCCCTGCCTGTCCACTCATCCACCTCCCTTCAAAACATCAAGGAGCTGCATCAACTTTCTGACTGCTCCTTGGGTAGCGCTCCATGGCGGGGGGGACGTCACAGCAGGTGCTTGTCTGTGTCCCCAGGTAGCCTGCAGGGGATGCCAGTGTTCCCCTGGGTTGCAGGGGGGGGTGCTCATGAGTCAGTCAATTGGGCAGGTGTCTCGTGAAATATCTGTTCCTGGTTCCTGATTCTTCTGGAATCCTGGATCTAGAATCCCTCTCTGGGTGCTGTGGGTCCCTCACAGCCAAGCTGGACAGGGACTCTGGAGCAGGGATCTCTGAGGCAGATTAACTATGGAGACCCTGTGCAGGGCATTCTAGCATCATCGATTCCCAGGGGCAGTTTGTGTGAGCCTCCCAACTGAGCTGCAGCAAACTGGGGAGAAAACTCCAGGCTGTCATGGAAGTGGCATCCTGCTGTGGGTGAGTGAGCGAGGTCCTTGCCCAGGCCACGGCCCCAGCCTCATTAATAGTTGGACATCCCAGTCTGTGAGCAGCTCAGGAAACATGCAAGCTTCAAATGTGCTGGGATGACTCTAGCCATTCTGGAACCTTCATGCTTGAGCATTGGGACCCTTGGACCAACTTCTGAAAGGCTGTACATGGGGAAGGTCAAGACTCTTCCTGGTGGTGGGGGGGAGAAGGACAGGGAAGCTCATCTCCAGCGGTGAGAGCCCATCCCAAAGCTCTCGCCTGGATCTCCAAAGCCATGTGGAAGTGATTGGAAACCAAGTGTCCACTCAGTTCTTTGACTTTCCTTTGCCTCACCCCCTTTCTAATTTGCTCCTAATTCTTCCAAAAGCATGTCATGAAAATGTATTGGGTTGAATTGGGAGGTTCTTATTGGAGGTTTAGTCCTGCTTTGAGAGCAGAATGGAGGATCATTCTTCAACCATGTGCCTTGCAGAGTTGCAGGAAACGCAGGGTGGTTCTGACCCAGTGAGGAACGCAAAAAGAACTTGAACTTGCTAAAACCCCAATAGTTTTCCTAACGTGTGCTCTACAGAGTTGCCACATGACTACTAGAAAGCTGGAGTCTTTGTTTTTGCTTATCCAGGAGTCAAATAAATGCTATTTCATATGCTGTAAAAATATCTTAGGATGTTGTAAAAAGCCTTTGGGGGATTTTTAGACAGAAAGGTGCAATCTAAAATGGTGTTCTTTCTGTGTTTAGTATAACAGCTAGGTCCCTGCAACGTTAAGTTCATGAATCAAACGCAGAAATTTCTGGAAATTAAGAGTCGAGGTTCCCATGGCAACCTCCTTTATTCCATCACACACATTTATAATGACAGTTCTTTTATTACCTGATCTCATAATAATAGACCACAGGACACACAACGAGGCTATATTTTTAGAGAAATGGCTAACTCTGGAGAGAGAGAGAAATAGCCTGACACCCCATCCCATTCACACAAGCTGAGCACCAGACATTCTACAGTCATGAGCAAAGATTTATGGCCTGGAGCTTCTAACATCACACCTTTGTTGTAGAGCACATCTATTTTATTAGAATTAGCTTTGGGCAGTAACACGCAAGTCCAAGTCCACCATGTTGGCCTGGCCTGCCCAACATCGCTGGTGGAAAAAGGGTCCTGATTGTGAAGCTCTTTTAAGATGTGCACAACACACCACTGCAGACCCAGGCTAGACCCTCAGAACCCCCCTCTGCTCAGACCCAGCTCCTCCCACCGATGACCCTCTCCTACCAGTGCTTCAAGCACAGAGAAGCAGACCACATAATTCGGGGGACCCATGGTGACCCCAGGGAAGCCACAGAATCTCCATGACAATAGGACACATCGTCCTGGAGCAGCTCTCTTAAAACTACCCTTGGTGAAACATTCATTTTATATGAAAACAAACACAAAGACATCTTGTCCTACAATAGGTCAGGCATGTCCTTGTCTCTTTGCAGCTAAAACATGACTGATGATGGGTCGGGCGCTGCCCTGAACACTTCGCTGCTGTCCTTTAATCTTCACCACCTCCGTAGGACTCCCACTTCACAAGTGAACACATTGAGGCAGAGCCCCTTCCAGCAACTTGCCCACAGTCAGAGCTGGGCAGGGGGTCCAACTCTAATATCTGAGATCGCACCTTAAGCTATATTTCCTTAAAACTTCAGAGAAACCTCATGCTTTCTTGCTGTTGCCACAATTTCCAAGACTGCACTAGGACTTTTGTACCTGTTGACCTAAACCTCTTCATCAAACAGCTTGGCAAGGACCCACTTGGTGTTCCTGACGCCACCTAGCCCTGCCCTCCCCAACAGGCCATCCTTAGCGCCACCAGACTCATCACTGTGTGTGGGAAAGTTGGTGCTTTCCGGACTCGGCAAGGTTTTGCCCACACCACACTCTTTTCCTCTTGGAGAGTGGTTCGCCCACCGCTGAATCCTTCCTGTCCTGCTTCTCTTAGCCGCTAGAGGTAGCGGCTCCTAGAGCACCCCCATGGGTACCAGTCCTTTTCTCTAGGGCACCATCCTTCAACCCGGTCCTGCAATGTCCCCATGGTCTGCCTCCAGCTCCATGCTCTTTAGAGAAGGAAGTGTACCTTCCATTGCTGCATCCCTGGTTCCCGTCACCACTCAGGACTCGGTGGCTCTAAGACGGATGGGTGAACAAATGAAACCAAAACACACCATTCCCTTGAAGCTTCATTTTGAAATGTTGATAAATACCAAGAATGAGAAGCTGGATGCGGCTGTAATCACTCCTGTATAGAGCGGTTGAGTGCCCGTGTTTAGAGGAACTGAGGAGCCATCTGTCTTGGGGGTACTGGGTTACCCAGTGGTCTTGGGATAGCTAGGTCCTGGGTGGTTTAAAATGATATATAAAGTGGCAGCTCCAAGATAGGTCGGAGGCACGGAGGGCATAAGGTGCCTGTGGGCAGACCTGCAGGAGGTGCTGTTGGCGCACACCCCCAAACCCCACTGCCTGCTCACAGCTCACCTGGGGCTGCACACCCTCATTCCCTCTTCAGCCAGAAGCACGGGCGGCTGATGTGGGGGGAAAAGGACCAGCAGTCCGGGCATAAGGAGGTGTGATGCATACTCATAGAGCCCTTCGATATTGCTCCCTGCCCCCATGAGGCCAAGGCAGACCAGCAGAATTCATGGCTGGTCTCAGCTCATCTCCCTTCTTGCCTTGCTTGCCCTGCTCCCGTTAAGGTGTTTCCTGAAGCTCCTTCTCTCAATTAGCCACAAGGACCCAAATCCCTGCCTCAGGCTCTGCTTCAGGGAACCCAACCTCAGACAGAAGCCACACTAGGGAGCCCTTGAGGTCTGGCATGCTGTAAACAGGGCCACGGAACAGAGGCTTCCTTTAGCCAACAAAAACCCAGCAGCTGAAATGAGCCTGTGTTTCAGATGGGCCACCCGGCATGGAAACAGGAGGAGGGAACATTTACACTCACCGAAAATTCTCACAGAGATGGAGGTGCCCAGAACACCAATCAGAGAGTGTTCAGGTTTCCTGGGGCTGAAATGACCACAGGCCAGCTGCAGAAAACAACACTTCTCTCTGCGCTCCTGCTGCCCAAGAGGGCACAGGTATGATATCAAGGGTCAGCAGAGTGAGACCCTCCTGGAATCTCAGGGAGAATCTGTTCCCTGCTCTCCCAGCTCCCAGTGGCTCCCAGTGGTCTTTGCTCTTCCTCAATTTTTTTTTTTTCTTTTTATGGCTGCACCTGTGGCATATGGAAGTTTCTAGGCCAGGGGTTGAATTGCAGCTGCAGCTGCCAGCCTACACCACAGCCACAGCAACCAGGGATCCCCAACCCCCTGAGAGAGGCCAGGGATTGAACCTACGTCATCACCGACACTATGTCGGGTTTCTAACCCACGGATCCACAGCGGGGATTAAGTGTCCCTTGATTTTTGGCGTGTCACTCCCATGTCCGTCCCTGTCTTCCGTCCTTAGCCACCTTCCCGCTGCAGGTCCCTTTCTTCTCTCCTCTTCTCAGAAAGCTTTTGCCCTTGGGTTGAGGACTCACCCTAAATCTGGTAAGAGCTTATTTCAAGATCCTTAACTGAATTCCATCTGCAAAGACCCTTTATTCAAATAAGCTTGCATTCATAAATCCTGGGTAAATATATCTTTTCTTTTTTTATGGGGGGGTTACAATTCAACCCATTACGGATATAGTTGTAATCTGAGGTCCTTTGCCAAGCCAAAAAGTGAGAGTCAACATGTTATCAGCATCTAGGTTTTCTTCCCTGGGCTCCACCCACAGGTTCTCATGGGAGGGAACGTCACTCCCAGAGCCACTCTGAGCAAACTGTTCTCCACTGTCACCTGCCAAATGTAATAAAGGGCTGGGGCGGCCGCCAAAAGTCAAGCAGCTATAAAGCAGTAATCCCCTCAGAATCCTTCCACGACAGCAGGCGATAGGCAATTTGAAGTCTCAGAACCTTTGAATGACTAAGAATTTGGCCCCGAGTTTATTCATCAACCTCTACAGCCAAGACAGATTTACATGAACTCATTAGTGTTAAAAAAAAAAGTCCAACATTCTGCCTGGTGTATTCAGCTTATCATTCATTTCCTCTCACTTTTCAGAGCTGTCAATCATGTGTGACATTCTTCTGAAGTCATGATTTACCTTTAAAGCCACCTGAGCAGGCATCACACATGTAACTGCAAAGCCACAGTGTTGATGTGAGGGTGCAGAAGACATTTCCTCTTCAGGTTGTCCTTGAAGATTCCTTGTGCAGCACGGGGCAGCGAGGGGCAGGGGGAGCTCTAGCGGTCCTGGTTGGGTCTCTGTTCACACGCTCTCAAAAGTTCTCCCTTCTCTCAGCAAGGAAAAGCATGGTCTTTAGCAGTCGGAGCCTGGAACACATTGAAATACATTGTCTGCATCCCAAAGCATCATCTGATTATGAAGTGATACACTGTCTGCATCCCAAAGCATCATCGGATTGTGAAGTCACTCAGGAAGTAGTGGGAAATATACTGTAGCCCATGTGAATCAGGGTGGAGCTTAACAGGAAGTAGATGATAAGTGTTATCCAAATTGCAAAGAGGTGGATCCAGCTAGGATGGGATGGACAGATGAGGAGACACGGTCTGTCCTGTTTCCATCAAAATCAGGATCTCCTAACATGCTGTGAATCATGAAGGAAACTGCCAATAGCACAGGGATTTCACTTCAAGTATTCTCTCCTCTTTGATTAATTTGGTCAATAAGAAGCTGACTGAGAGCTGTGTGAGGATTTGTTTCAAAATCAAATGATTTTAGATGCAAAACTAGGAATTCTGGCTCCTGATTATAATGTTGTCATTAATATGACTATTTTTAATTAAGCATTTTTATTAGACCTCATCAACTAATGTAATAGATGTACAGTGAAATATATTTGCTTCCCTGGATATGAAAAGGTCTTCCTGAGGACAAAAAAAAACAAGCAAAAACTATACACTTTTGATGCCAAGGCTGCCTGCCTGAGGAGAAAGAGCCCTAGTTCTGGCGGAGATTTTTGCTAAAATGTCCCAATTTCCCAATTTCTGTTCAGAGTAAGCCAGAACCTGACAGTCCAGGTTCCATATTCTCAGGAATGACCTAGATTTTGACTCCTTTCAAATATTCTGGATGGACCCAGAAGTCTCTATTAACCATAGGAACGTCTACCCTGCAGTCTGTATTGTCAAAAAGTGCCCATGTCCCGCAGTCTCCTGTCCTTTTGGGGGTAACGGATCCCCGGCGGAGGTAGGCACCCTCTAAGTTAAACATGAGGGTTATTTGTAGCAGATAATCTGGAGCTGAAAATCCCTCCACTAAGCAAGTAAGACTCATTTTAATTAACGTCAGTCTATTTCTTTATATCCACAGCCTCTTGGAGGAGCCAAGGAAAAACAAACCAAAGGGGGAAAAAAATCTCAATTGTTTGGGGGATTTTAAGAGACTTCTTTAATATCAGATTAAGCCCATTTTGATTGTAAATCTATTTTCAGCTCAACATTACCAAAGAATATTACAAGAAAACTCTGTTTTATGAAGTTATTATGATTTAAACCGTTCTCTCTCTGCTCTTTCTTTCTGACTTTCTCTCACACACATTCATTCTCTGGAGGATCTAAAAATAAGCCTCGAGCTATACACGTCAGTGCTCCAGGTTTATCCCACAGACTAAGGAGTTTTTCACAAAATACCCTTATTATTTTTCTGGGGTTTCATGGCAGTACCTAGAAACAGCCATTCTTTAAGATCTGCACTGTAGGGGACCAGGGCTGTGTAATGAACAGCAAGGTCATTGTCAGCATCCTCATCTTCAGCATGACCAGAAATGGACATTTTCTAAAAATTGAGAGCCCATGATCACTCAGTTTCAAGAGTCATCTTTACCCCATGGGATTTCAACCCAGCCAGATGCCCCTGTGTGTGCGTGGCTCAGCTGTATGTACAGAAGACTCCACTGCTGGGTTTTTTTTTTTTTTCCTTTTTTTTTTTTTAAATTATACCCATGGCATGTGGAGTTTCCAGGGCCAGGGATGGAACCCATCCCACTGCAGCAACCCGAGCCACGGCAGTGACAACGCTGGATCCTTAGCCCACTATGCCACAAGGAAACTCACTCCACTACTGGTTTTCAAGCTATGAGGGCAGAATGAGGGCCCTCGCAAGGTGGTGTTTCTGGGAAGAGCCTACACGTGCATTAAAAGAGGCATGATTTAGGAAGTGTGCCGCAGGCGGGAATGGAAAACCTCTGCCTTTTCAGAGCCCCTTTCCAGCACAGGATTGCTCAGTCTCCAGCTGCAGAACATGGATTTTCAAGTCTGTTCTGAGGCCCACTTGGCCCCCACATGTGAAGTAGAGATGAGTAGAAGCCATCTGGCAGCTGCAGTTTGTTTCCAAGCTCTGCCTTCAGCATCTGTGGGCTTGCCAGCAGAAAGCCCAGACGGTGGAATGGGGAAAACGTGCTTTCAGGGATGGCCTGGCCCCAGAAGATTCCAAGGAGCAGACCTCTTCCTACCGAAGCCAGTGACTGGGGGGAGTGTACACTCGGCCAGCTTCTGAGAACATCACCTCGTGGCTGATCATAGCACAAGGAAGAAAAGATGTCTGAACAGTTGTCATCATTGACTGGCCACTAGATCAACTCGGTAGGTAGGAAACCAACCTATGAATAAATCACAAATAAATGAAAAATGTAACAATTTCCTCTAAAAGCTTTGCTCTGGCTCCAATAATGCTTTGAGGGGTCCCCTGAAACAAGCAACTCACAGGGTACCATTTAAGTGTCCCCATAGTGTCATAGCTCATTCTGTGAGTTCCTAACTCAGACTGATGGTAATGCCATGACTCCGTAGTCACTAAATGTCCAAGAATAACAGTCACACAGGCAGCCCTCATGCATGAGCCCCAGTTATGTGCAAAGCCCAGTATGAGTCACCTGACCACCGGTGGCTCACTTAAGCCAAGGTGATATTGCACAGTTTCCTCTTTCTCGTAGATGAGTATCTTGTCACACTTGAATGTTTCTGAAATTGGGATCTGTCTTCTGATTGATAATGTCTTCTTGGCAAAAATGAATACTACTACATTACATATGTATGTTAATTAAAAACATATTGTTGATTTAAAGTTGTCTTAGAATAGAGGTAATATAGTACTACGATACCTATTTTACAGACGAGGCTAACTAAAAATTTGCCTTTGACACTGTTCTCATTATAAATTCATTTGGGAAAAAGAGCTAACTTATGTTCCTTAAAGGTCCCTGAGGGAGGGAGGGTTGAGGGGAAGATGGACATGGGCCCTGAGCCGGGTGGACATCGTATTTCAATCTTCTTTCCCCTGTCAACCACCTCTTATTTTCTCCTCTTAAGTTTCTTCATTTTCTTCTCCTTCTCTCCTTTCTTGAACATTTTGTTGATGATTATGCGTTTCGCAGGTCACCGAATAACTGCACAAAAAGCTACAAAGGTCACCACGTCTCCTGCTGTCCATCCTTGGTCCAAAGTTGAGAGTGTGTCATTTTTATTTGTAGCAGTGGTGCTGTGTGTCCCTTTCAGCATAATCTGGATGATACACATTGAAAAGGAAGGCTGCCAAATGATTCATGACAAATTAAAAACAACTTCACCCATGTTATTTTATACCTAGATAAATAGTCCTAAGTGATTGAATTGTGCAACTTAGCTAGTGATGGCTTCATAGAAAAGGAACTCCTTCCCAAGCTCTTTGAATTTCCTGATGATGCAGCTCCCAGGATACCTTTCAAGATCCTCTTTCTTGGAAGACAAATGCTTGGGTGGGCAAGCACTGGCCATCAGGTCCTTCAGCCTTCAGCTTTCTCTCACACACTGAGATCCAGAACCCACTGGCAGCTGAGCTGTGAGCCCCTGCTCTCAGCATGAGTGCTCTGTGTGTGGGAGATGACTATCCACCCACCAGGATGCCACCCTCTGAGGCCCAGCTTCTCCATGGCAGCCAGCCTGCACCTCACTTGATAACACTTTGTAGTGGATCCTGAGGTCCGGCATCTTGAATCTGAAGGAATTAAAGAAGCACAGGGAAATCCCATGTTTCCTAAAGCCCAGTGCTCAGGAAGCCAGAGTCCAGGCGACTGGGGTGACTGCCCTCCAGTCCAGGCCTGTTCCTCACTTCACCCCAAGCAGGAGTCATCCCGAGCAAGCCCAAGAGCTGAGGTGCCTCTGCTGAAAGCTTCTGGCCAAACTTCACAGAGCTTCTGGCTCTTTTATGAAGACATAACATTGAAATATGCCATTTTCCTCCCCTCCTAAGAGAAAGCACATTTTATGATCCGTAAGCCTCTCTTTCCCCTGCCCCCACTCCCATTCTTCCAGTCACCCCACCCCATCCCACCCAGGACCCACCCTCCATCCTAAGACCTAAGAGCAGAGCCAACAAGTTTATGTGTGGAATTCACTGGAGTATTTGCAAGTGATCATTAAAGGTCAGTCTACACCCTGGAACCCATGACCTCACCTCTACCTTCCATGGAGCACAGAAGGCACCATCAAGGAGGTGACATTGTAACAGGGAAGAAAAAATCTGACTCCTATCAGATTTGTTTCATTTACTTTAACCTTTCTATTCTGTTGCTTTTGCTACAAATTAAGACTATTGCCTACAGCCTGAAATAGACAGGATTGCCCATCTCAAGGCTCTGACCTTTGAAGGGATAACACCTTTCCATTCATACAGAGATAAAAAGTTGCAGAACAGAGACTAACACTTGTCCTATTGGAGCTTTACAGAAACAATGTCACCTGACCTAGGGGGATAGTTACAAGTACAAAGGATTCTGACATCAAGAAGTTTGCAACAACCAACCACACGCCTTCCTCTTCCAATATGAAAAAAGCCTGAGTTCTAACTCAGGGAAGATGGTTGTTTGGGACACTACTCTACCATCTTCTTGGTCTGATGCTTTTCTGAATAAAGTCACTATTCCTTGCCCCAACTTGTCTTCTGGTTTTTTGGCCTGAGCAGTACAAGCTTGGACTTGGTAACAAGGGGCATGGGCTACACTCACTGCATTTGCTGGTAGGCTCTGCTGACATTTCTCTTCACCCAATGGCAAAGGTACCACCCAAGGAAAAGAAGCTTAGGGTCAGAATTTCGAGGAGATTTATAAAAAGTAGAAGGTCTTCTTGGGAGGAGGTCAGTGGTCTATGGAAAGCCACAAAGATTTCCTGCTAGTGTTTTGCACCGAAACCCTAGGCTGCTCTAGGAGACCACGCCACCAGGAAGCATCTGCATGACTCCATATTATCTTCACTCCCACTCCTCATAGCGGGGAATGCCATTCTTGGTTCTTGGGTGTCTCATTTTACCAAGGGGATTGAACCTTTAAATTACACTGTATAGTTGTGCTCTGAAAATTTCTAGATTTCCAGAGCTATTGTCAATGTTGCGGTGAGTTTTTATACTGGGGCAATGTTCTAAAATAAAATGCAGGTCATGTAAAGTCTAGGGATGAATGCCAACAAAATATAAAAGCTGTCTTTAAGTCCATACCTTAGAAAATCCACCCTTGCCTTGTTTGTAGCAGAAAACATAGTTCTAGGGACCAAGAGTAAGACTATGTCCATCAATTCACACAGCTACTAGTTGTTCAGTTACGTTGTCCTGAGATAGGAAGGGAAGCGGTGAAGGGATGGGAGGCAGCATGTGGTCCATCTCTGCACGTCACCTGAAAACATGAGTGTGGTTCTGACTCCCCATCCTGGATCTGGTGCTCCAGAAGTGTCTCTATAATGTGACATGTAGTCTGTGGCCATACCACCCTGAATACACCCGATCTCGGAAGCTAAGCAAGGTCAGGCCTGGTTAGTATGTGGATGGGAGACTAACACTATAATGCAACTTGTAGAGGGAGGATTTATAAAAATATATGAAGATAAATATAAATACAGACATAGATAGATGAACATAGATATATACAGATACACAGAGACACAGAAATGCATCTCTAGATGGATATGGTCTAAATACAGATAGATACAGATATAGACATAGACATGACATAGAAACATGAAATGATAGACTTAAAGACATAAATGGCGGCACAGATACGGATATAGAAAAAAGATATAAATGGATGAGGAAAGGTCTGAGAATAGATATAAAGAACTGTAGGTAGAGACAGAGATGGAGATAAATGGCAATAGACATTCATTGCACACAGACCTGCCCCTCTCAAGCTCAGGCTGGGTGGAGGCTTTGGAAAATGAAAGGGAAGGATCCCTTCTTTCAAAAAGCCTTCAGTGCACCTACTGTGCAGCACAGAGAACCTACCCAATATTCTGTGATAATTTATGTGGGGAAAGAAGGTGAAAGAGAAAGGATGTGTGTACATGTATAACTGAACCACTTTATTGTAGAGCAGAAATTGGCACGGCATTGTAAACCAACTGCACTTCAATAAAACTTTAAAAAATGAGAGACAAAAAAATAGCCTCCAGTCTGGGGAAAGAGAGATGTTATCAATATCACTTTGATACGAAGGGATGATTATTCCAATAGAAGTAAGTAGGTCACAACCTGAGAGCCCAGGGGAGGCTCCTGGCTCAGCCTGGGGAGCAGGTGCAGAGGATGGAGCCGGGGTGTGTCATGCTCTCGTATGGTGGGAGTACACATGCACATGTACATACACACACACACACACACACGTGCACACATATGCTACCTGGCTCATTAACTAGTAGGGAGCATTCGTAGTTCTCTTACAACCTCACGTTCATGGGTGGTTTGACACTTCCTTCCATTGCACCATGCAGGAGGGGCAGAGTCAGTGGCCTTTAGTGTAAAACTGTGAGAAGGAACAGGCCAACCCAAGCACCACTCCCAGTAAAGGACACAGTGGTCACAGGCTCCCAGTAAAAGATGCAGGTCACAGCGGGTCTGCCGCTTCAGGATAAGCTGAGACCCCCTTCACTGACCTTCACTCCTTCCTGGGTCCTGCTAAGGCCCCCCTCTACCTCTCCCACCCAGAGCAGTCTGCTGGGACCGCTCATTTACCTCCAGGCCTGTCTGCCAAGGAATAAGGGCCCCCTGCACCTGCTTTGTCCATTAGAGAAGTTTATTCCAGAAACTCACCACAGTTGAGGATGTTTTAAAAGCCTGTGACAGAATCTTCTCAGCAACAATTTGAGCCCATCACGTAACCAAATCTCTGGGATCTGAAAAAGCATCGTGAACTTTTACCTTCAGAGCCAGGCCCAGCCCAGAGGCAGCTAATTGAGACCCTTTGGGCAGATGTGGTAGTTTTCAGCCCCCAAAAGCTGAGAGCTGTGGGCCGGTTGTGTTCTTGGTATTTTAAGGCCCAGGGCACAGCCATGGACTTCACATGCCGACCCATATCAGCGCCTGAAAACAGCATGGAACCTGGAACTCATCCCCAATGGAAAACCTTCCCAGGACCTTCTGTTTTCATCTCTCCCCACCTTCCCTGACAACTTGAATAAACTGACCTATGTTTTTCAAAGAGTCAGTTGACACACCCCTTTCTAAAACTTGTGTCTAATCTTGTTTTAGTGATAATGGCACCTACCATGGCTGCATATCCAGGGCACACTCAGTTATTATTCACTACTAATTTCACGGATCCTTTTGCAAAGCAGAATCCTGCAGATTCCTGCCATCAGTTCTATAAGTATGTGGACACCAAGGAGACTTAGCGGTTCAAAAATCTGAGTTTAAAAAAGAATCGTACTTGCTGGCTGCCTCATCAAGTCCTTCGTTTACAGGGCCACCCACATTGGCTATAACAAGTGGCCACAGTGACAATGGCAGCAGAGGTGGGTGCTTAATCCTCTAGCAAAATCTCAAAGAAGGAGAACCAAGATGAGAGGGTGAGGAGGAGGAGTTCATTTCTAAATAATGCTTGAAAAGAAGCAAAGCATCCAGGTAGCAGCAAAGTGAAATGTGGGGCTCTGAGCTGCTTCCCACAGTTGCTGCACCCCAACCTCATCTTTCAGCCCATCCTGCAGGTGAGGCCACCCTCCCTGTGTCCTCTGTGCCCCATCATGGCACCAGTGTTTACCTCTCACTAATACTGTCTGACACACTACTGCAAATTTTCCAAGAGAAACCTTGGGCTGATCCAGGCCGTGCTCGTGCACAGGTGTCATCAAGGATGCCTTTGAATCAAGGACCTGCAGGGCTGTGACAAGGCGCATCTCATTCGACAGGACAGCTCTGCAGCCCAGCCTCAGGGTGGCCTCCTCTCTCCTCCCCGTGCATCCTAGGTCAACCCGACCACATCCCTCAAGGTCAGGGCCATCGCTCTCAGCCACTGCAGAAGGCTCTAGGCCAATATCTGGAACCATCTTCCATGGAGAAGCTAGGGCTCTAGGTGGCTTCTCATCCTTTGCTCCAGAATCAGCCAGAAGGTTCTAGAACAGTTTGCCATGGGGAAAATGAATTCCCACTTGACAAGGGCGAGTCCCTTTGGTCTGGGCATCAAGAAAGCTGGTCAGGTCTCCAGTCTCGGTCAGGAAACAGCACAGCGGATGGTTCCAGGGTTTGGTACAGATAGCTGTGCCTCCCAGAAACAATGCATAGCTCCTGTTACCCATTTTCACTCTTAATACGCATTGTATATTCTTATAATGGGCAACATGATGATTTGATGAACATATCTGGAATGAAAAGCTTACTACAGTCAAGCTAATTGACACATCTCCTCTTCACGTGGTTATCTATCTCTTCATGTGTTAAGAGTGTCTGAATCCACTTTCTTAGCAGATTTCCAGCATTCAACCCAGTGTGATCAATGACAGCCGCCGTGCTGGGCACCAGCTCTCTGGAATGCCCTGCAGAGTAACTACAACTCTGTGCCCTTTGACCAGCCTCTTCCCCTTGCCCTCTCTCCCACCCCTGGTAACTGCAGTTCTACTCTTTATTTCTGTGTATTCAACTTTCTGAGATTCCACGCATAAGCGAGAGCAGGCAGTTTTGCTCCGTCTGTGCTTGGCTTATCTTATTTAGCATGAGGTCCTTCAGGTTCATTCACATTGTTGCAAATGTCAGGATCCCCTTCTTTTCAAAGACTGAATAACATTCCCAGGGAGATACCCCTAGATCCCTTCATCCATTTCTTTACCAACAGGTGCTTAGGCGGTTTCTGCATCTTGGCTATCGTTGTGCAGCCGTGAGACTGGAAGCATAGCTCTCTCTTCAAGGTACTGATTTCATTCCCTTTGGGTTTCTTTCCTGCTAAGTTTTGGGTTGTAGCCACCCCTGCCCCCCCCCCCAAAAAAAAGATGTATTGAAGTCCTACATCCCCAATCACCTCAGAAGACAATCTTATTTGGAAATAGGATTTAACAGAAGTAATGAAGCTGAAACGCATTTTCTAGGGTGGCCCCCCTCCACTGTGACTGGCGTTCTTATACAGAAGGGGCACCTGGCCACAGAGAGGTCAGCGTGGAGACCCGGGAACATTGCCTGAAGACAGAGGATGGGGGGAATGCACCCACGAGCCAAGGAATGACCTGAGAGAGAGGCCCCTTAGCCGAGCACCCTCCAGGGAGCACAGCCCCATCTACATTTTGGTTTTGGACTCTGGCCTCCAGAAATGTGAGACAATCCATTTCTGTGGTTCTGAGTCATCCAGCCAGCGGTTCTTGGCCAGGGTAACCCCAGGAAGGAATATGCACCCTCTTCCCATAGCTCTGCACACACACGCCCCCTCCTCCAATGCTCTGCGGGGAGGGGAGATGCCCCCCCAGCCCCCCATGGCAGCTGGGCAGGGCTCACGGTTCCAGGGAGCATCCCTGGCTACCAGGTCCACAGTGGGCAGCTGTGTGAGAGGAGCTTCCTGGAGGCGTCACCACCCTCCGTGTTCCAGCCGTAAAGAGGAGGAAACAGCATCTTACAACCCATGTCCTTGAACTCAGCTGGGGCTGCTGCTGGCAATCAGGCAATGAGGCCCAGTCTTTTCCGATTTGGATCTTGGCTGATATCCCGTGACCTATGGGAAATGAGTTGATCGTTTCAATCCAGTGATAACCGTGTTGGGTCACCGCCCCCCCGCCCCCGTCATGAGGTCCAAGAGGCCAGCCAGGCCCCTGTGTTTGTCTAAGCCCATCACGGAGTGTCAGTTCCAATGAGTGGCCTTGCCACTGTTCACAGGACCATTACCTGGGAATGCGAAGCAAGGACAAGCCTCACGGCCACGCTCGCTCCCTGGGTGGACTGAGCCCGGCTGCCTCTGCCATTTCCTGCTAAACAGCCTCAGGAGACCTCCTAGGTGATGAGGCACCTGTCAGGAGGGTGGTCCAGGTCTTCTTAGTGTCCACTGGACGAGAAGGAGGGTCCCCTCCCTGAGCTGGGGTCCAGAACCCATCAGGTGTCTGGGGCCACATCGTGTATCTTCCTGCCTGCATCTCAGAGCCTTTTGGATAAAAAAAAAAAAAAAAAAAAAAAAAAAATGTCCCCAGCTGCATAGTGTCGGGGTCTGGGAGAGAAAGACGGAGAAGTCCTCCAGAAAATGCCCCCCTGTATCCTACTCCCCCACCCTGGCCTGGGTCTCCTCTCTGGATTTCAGAATCCATGGTGCCCCCACTTACAAAAGAGCTGTGCTACACACACACACACACACACACACACACACACACACGCTACTTGATCATATAAACACTCAACCTGAGAATTGCCTGAGAATTGCTGACCTGATCAGATTTTGTAGATTACACCAATTGAGTTTTGCCCTTTCTTAACCATCTGGATAATCTGACCACGTGTAGACTTCATGTGGATCTGTCTACATAGACATGCTCTATGGCGACCATAACCCTTCTACTCAAAGCTCTGCTTCTCCCGCTAAAAAAATTAAAAGAAGAGCACATGATTTTAAACTACAAACTCACTCCCAGTCCATGCCAAGCACTAAGCTCACCTCCTGGCTGAGCAGCCCTAACGCTGCAAGCAAATGCCTCCCCACTTAGTCTTCCAGCCAAGTTGCTCCACAAGATAACAAGATCCCTTGTCCCTGGCAGGACACACATCCCAGGTGACATTTTCCTGCTCATCTCGCTGGGGGATGTTTCTCTAATGAAGGGTCTGAGGATAGTCCCTGGCTCTCTCACAGGGCACAGCCTCCCTGGCACTCAGCTATGTGCTGGGTTGTTGCTCTCAGAAGAGTACCTTTCCATCAGCTGCCCGCTTCCAAGATCTCCCCAGGCCTGGGACTCTCATGGGCTGGCACATGGGACCCAGGCGTTGGCTGCCAATTATTCTGGTGAACAGAATCCAATGAGGTTCACCCATCAGGTCTTACCATGGCTGTAAGACCCAACCATTGCTCAAGCCAAGGAACTGATTCTGAAACTCTCGCAGAATCTTTGCAGAAAGCCTGTTTCTCATCCAAACATTTGCTCCACCCCCACCCCTTCCTGTCCTCCACCCCTCCCCAGTCCAAGCCTCTGGGCAGCATGGAGATGTGCCTGCACACAGCTAACCACACAGTCTGCAGTTCCACCCTACCACCAACCAAGATGGCAGGCTGGGATCTCATCCAGGAGGCAAAGCCAAGTCAAGGGTCCCCCTGGGTGCACCTACCAACAGCAGCAGCTGGAGATGCTGAGACCCCAGCTTCCTGACAGCAGGACCTGCAGCCTCATATCTGTTCATGCTGCTTCGGGCACCCAGAGCTGCTGGGTGCCCAGTGGGTCCTGGGCAAATATGCATTGATGAGCTGAATGTCCTGGGGCCAGCTGGGCTGACTCCCAGGGCAAAGGGAATGGAAGAGGAGCAGCAAGGCATCCAGGTGGAGAAAGATGGGTTTGCCCGAGGGGGTCGGCCCAGACCTGCAGTGAGGCCAGATGACCAAGGAGCCAGACGCCCAGGCCACTGAGCCACCAGCTTCTGCGCAAGGTCTGGGGCAACGTGGGATGAGGACTGAGGACTGGGGATGTCGAGGAGTCCACCAGGCGTGGAGATGGAGGGAATTCTCTGACAGAGGCAATGCTAGTGTTGACATGCCACCTGGAGCTGAAATCCAGTCCAGAGCCCTGGAGGGTGGGGGGAGATGGCAGGGGGCGCAGAGCAATGACCGATGACCAGGAGGAGGTGGGTCATGGGGCGGGGGGAAGCAGGTTGAGGACAGCTGCACTCCTGCTCCTGAAGAGCACAGGGCGGCCATCACAGGCTCATCAACAGGAGAGTGTGCAGCCCTCGGACCGCAAGCTGGAAGGCAACTCTGGCTCTGCCCTGGAGAGAAATTGATGGAGATACCTTGGAATGGAGGTTTGGGGAAAATCAGGGAGCAGAGCAGAGCAATGGCTTCCCCCTACCCCCAGCCTACTGTGCCATCAGGAGCAGCCGGCGGCCCCGGCCATGCACTTGGATCAAGTCCTTTTCTGGTTTAGCTCCTTGCCTCTCCCAGTGTCCTTATGACCCTGAATAGTTTTTGAATGTCCTGTCCTTCCACTTATTGGACAGGGACCTGAGGCCATCAGATGGTTTTGGAGAGGCTGTGTTCCTACAGACCTAAAATCTCGCCTCGGAGTTAGCCAACCATGCGTGCTCGGATAAAGGATGGAAACACTCACCGTATCTCTTTTTGACATTTAGAAATACTTAAAGAATGGGAGTTTAGCACCCTCTGTATGGAACTCACCCTGAATGATACAGTCAGGCAGTTAAATCCACGGTCACCTCTGACGCTCAGCAAGGAAGTTCCAGTGGCCTGGGGGAGTGAGGTAGGGGAGGAAGAGGAGCTCAGAGGAGGGAGGGACGTGGTGGTATGCCCAGCTGGGGAGGCGGATGCTACACCTCGCGATACGTGGAGCATCTTTATATAGAAGGAGATAAACTTTGAAGGAGTAAAAGTGACTCCAATAGGATGCAGAGACTTGGACGCCACAGTACCATTTTCAAATGTACAAAGGGGCTTTTCTCTTCCCAAGCAAGCTTTTCTGTCTCCCCTTTGGCACATGCGGTCATGAGAAACCCGATTCCCGCACAGCTCCTTTCTGTTGTGAAGGAAGAACAAACTGCAAGTTCCCAGGTGAATAGGGACATAAATTCAGCAGAAATGGTGTGTCATTAATCAGATTCCAGGTCTGGAGAAATGATACCAGACCAGGATCCCCACATTAAATGCATCAGCTTATGGACAATTCCTATTATTTATAGAGAAAAAAAATACAAAAAAAATGGTGGAAGAGAGCCAGTGCTTCTTCATCCAACTCCTGCTTGGTTTTTATGATTGAAAAAGAGACTAATTTAACAGGTCAGGTATATGCAGAGTGTACAATGCTTGCACATTTCCTGGAGTCACACCGGGGTCTGCTGGTGGAGACACCAGGGGAATGCCAGAAGGCGCTTCCACACGTTTGGAGAGTTGGGGAGCATAAATCTGGGCAGGAGATTAAACGCAAGCTTCATAAAGCTTGCCCAGCTCTCAGTTCAAGTCTATGCAATAAGGTTCTGGCTTCAAATTGGATAATGTACGGATACTTTGTCATGAAGTCATCATGGAAAACCTCAACTGACCTTCCCGTGTGGGTGTTCATCCGAGGGAAAGTCAAGGGTAGGTTGGAGAGAATCAGTCATCAAACAGGTTTCCGGACTTCTACCAAGCATCGGACATTTGCATAAATGCAAATAGAAGTTCCGGCTGAAGTGGAGGGCCAGTGAGCCTCAGGACCTCCTCGCTCCATTAGAAAGACAATTCCATCTGCGAAATAATGGGAACCCCAGACTTGGAGAGAGAAGTCTACTCTTTTACGTATTTCATTTTGCACACAAATGTGTTTTAAATAAAATACTCCCTGACAGATGAATTACCTAGCTTTGTGCATACAACAGATTGATGTAGCATTCCCAGTGGCCCAAAAGGCTGGCGACAACTTTGTAGGGGCTTAAACATCTCAGTACATGAAGGCAATTTCTGCACTGATGCAAAACCTTTGAGGAGAGATCCCAGCATGTGATTTTTCTCTTTTAACCCGAGGAAAGATCAGCTGATACAAATGGGCTGAGGTCACCCATACCATCTTTAAAACAAAAGGACAGTTATATGGACCGTAAGCATAGTTTAAGAGTGATCTGAAATGGGAATTTGTGCCCAAAGATTCAGAGCCATTCAAAGCCCGTCCTCCAGCCAATGAGCAGACATGCTGGCAGTTCATTTGTTGTAATTGTAGTCTTTGTCATCTCCGATTTTAAATAGTAATGTGAAGAGGACAGCTGGCAACTTAACTAGCTCTTCTCCCCATTCCCAACCAGGGCAGAAAAGCTCCAGCCCCTAAAGGAACCTCTCTAGGTACGTATATGAGAACATCGACTGTCTATGCTGAAAACATATGTCATACAGAAGCAGCGTCTTACTAATAATAATGCAAGCTCGGTGTCCGGACCAGGGGACCATCCTACAGGTGAACCTTTCTTATAATGAGAAACTTGTGGTATTAAATTGCTTGGATGGAGGCCAAAACAAATCTGCCTGATGCCAAGTTTTGCCTGGAGGAAACAGCACAGGAAACCAAACAAAGAATAGGATTCTATTGTTGAAACAAACCTTCAGAGAAGGACAGCAAAATCATCAAAGAGCCTGCAGATCTGCCACCATGAGGCTGCGTAGCTGGGGCTCCTGTTTACAGGGCAAAGCCAGCGGGCAGGAACCCAACACATGTCTGTAAAATCAGGAAATATCTGCGTGGAAGACAAAGAAATCCAGATCTAGTCACCCTCAAAGCTCAAAATTTGAGAAATAAAATTTCAGAATAAATCTATGCACATAAGCCCCACTCAGGCACCATGCATGGGAGCATACGTGTTTTGCTTCGATCGTCAGAGGAGGCAAGATGATACAAGCTAAACTATAATAAACTCTCACATGCTATGCTCATGATAAATTATTTCGATGAACTTGAATCTACTTGGGGGCACGCCCTTATATTTTAGGGTGGATCAATAGAACAAAGCCTGTCATGATTCAGCACCAAGAACTCCATTATATTCATAGACGTTTTGAAGGATCCTGGAGGGAAAAAGCAAACTAAGGAGAACGTTCTGTAATCAATTTCCATGGGGAAAATATTTATGACAATAAAATACTTACCTTCCCTCATCACAGTGTTTTTAACAGTGAGTCAAGTCTGGGAGGTCTTTACTGACCAACGGTGCAGTTTATAGAAACTGATTTGAAATGTCTAAGTGGACGGACCATTCAGCACTTCCTCTGTAAGTGCAGCTGCATGAGGAGGGAAGTTGCATCTACTAACTGTCTTTTGAGAAAGCCTAGAAGAACTAGGTATGTATATGTTTAAAGGTGCATAAATTTTCAACAGGGATGGAACCAGGGGTGCCCGTTTTCATACCCTTAAGTGTCAAGAATGCCTTCTGGATGCACTGCCAATGGTGACAGAATGCATTAACACAGCCGTAGGTTGGCACAGAAGACCCCAGAGCCCTCCCGCCCATAAAGCTCAAGAGAGAGACCCTAGAAAAACCCCTTTAGCAATTCCTAGTTAGCAGCCTGTGAGCAGGATGGGCAGGAAGAAGCATTTGTAATCAGTGACCTTGGAGATGACATCAATGTTACCCAAAGTCAAGCCCAGCCTAATAGATGTGCCTTGTCTCTTGTCTAGCCAACAGCAGTACAAGAAGAGGTGAGTCAAGTCATTAATGATGACCAGTCTAGAAGCTTGACATAAACAAACCCAGTCTCCTTGGGCCACCTCCTCTAGCAGGAGGACACAATTTAGGAAGGATGGTTTCTTCCTGGAGCTACCCTCAGTTCCAGGTCCTTGTTGCCCCCCATCCGTCTGTGCCCCTGAATCTGTAGTATGAATACTTATCAACCAGCTCTAGAGCTGAGATTTACAAAGGGGTTCTAAGAGCATCCTAGTTCTGGAGAAAGAACCACAGGGACTCTATCTTTCTGCTTTGTGGAAACACCATGCCAAAACAGGTGCCTTCTTATTTGGAGGTGAGCAAAAATTGTGTGACCCAAGTGGAAAGTTCCCTCAAAAATAAAAGTGGAAAAAAAATAAACAAAAGTAGGATAATAATGCCTTCAAGATGCTGGAAAGAAGAATACTTTCAAAAAGTCTTGCTAGGCGTTCCCCGGTAGCTCAGAGGGTTAAGGATCTGATGTCACTTTGGTGGCTTGGGTTGCTGCTGGGTTCCCGTGGGTTCAAACCCTGGCCTGAGAACTTCCTCATGCTGCAGGTGCACCAGAAAGGAAGCAAGATAGAGAAAGAGAGGAGAGAAAGGAAGGAAGTTAGAAAAGGAGGAAAAAAAGGAAGAAATCTTGCTAAAAAAAAAGTGTACTCCAAGAATAAGCCACAAAATTTAAGAATCAAGCAAGAAAATTAAATAACTAAATTCTAAGATGGGAGAAATAAGGTGAATATATATTGTGATAGCCACAGATTGGGTCGAAATGGCATTTTAGAAATAGCATTAGAAAATACAAGTTAAATGTTATTTTGTACAGCTGATATATTGTCTACCTGCAAAATTGCCATGATGAAAACAAAAATCAAAATGCACAAAACTTCTCTAAAGTGGTTGGCAAATAAATAAATATATACAAGTATATCATTCCCTGTATATAAGATTGAAAATATAATGAAAACAAACCCACTAGATCTGTTGCAGCATCTATACAAATGATGAATATAAACTGGCCCCAAAGGGGAGCACGTGAGAAAATGGGAAACACAATTGGTTGTCATAGATCACAAAGTTGTCATTTTTAAATCACTGGCAAAAGGATAATAATTTTTTAAAAGGCTGGTAGAATTCCTTAATTATTTAAGGAGAAAAAGTTTTACCTCATGGCATACATTGTAATGCCTGTTAGGTGAAAAGTTAAAATATAAATCACAAGATTATAAGAATTAGATTTCAATGTAGGTGACTATTTAACTGATCTTAGAACAGGGAATTCTTTCTCAGCATGACACAAAGAAAGAAATTCTAATGGAAGGGTAGATCTAATTGCATTAATAAAATATGAAAAGGAAGCATCACAAAGTTAAAAACGCCCACTGCATTCTGGGAAAAAATATTCCTATCACATTACAATAAGCCAATGTGTTTACTATATAAAGATTTCTTGCAAAACAATAAGACAAAGAGGAACAACCCAACAAAAACATCGATGATCAACTCACAAAATAAGAACTAAAGCAGTCAGTAAACATTACAAACATTCAACTTCACTCTTAGGGAAGGAAATGGGGATTAAAGTAAGACGGCATTATGTTTTGTTAACCAATGGTCGCTGGTTTACATTTTTAATTAAGGCATTTTTTTTTTGAGGGTTTGGTGAAAGGAGGAATTCTCACAGACTGTTAGAAAAAGTCTTAGTGTTCCAGCCATCTTGGAGGGCAATTTAATAAGAGAATGTAAAAGCACCATTTTGCAAGGGGGTACTACTTCTTGGTTCTCAGTCAGAATGTGCTGTTGGAATTATGTGTAAGATGCTCGGTGAGATTTTATCTGTAACACTGATGAGTCAGAAACAACTCTGTGCTTGTTAAATTGATAATGGTACATCTGGGAGTCCCCACTGTGGCGCAGCAGTTGAGGACCCAACATTGCCTCCACAAGGATTCCAGTTTGATCCCTGGCTTTGCTCAGTGGGTTAAGGATCTGGCATTGCTGTAAGCTGTGGCATAGGTCACAGACGCTGCTTGGACCTCTAGTGCTGCTGGGGCTGTGGCCATAGGCTGACATCTGCAGCTCCGACTCAACCCCTAGCCTGGGAACTTCCATATGCCTCGGTGCAGCCATGAAAAGAAAAAAGAAAATTGAGAGTGGTACATCTAGAGGACAGATATTACTAAATACTGAAAATCAGCTTCCCCAAAATATTTGACAAAAAGGGAAAACAACCCATTAGAAAGAGGGGCACAAAATCCCACGCCCAATCTGATCAGTAAATGCAAAAGGAAGCCCTCCCAAATATAACGGCTGGGATTTTCTTCATGCTCTTTGAACTTTTCCCAGTGTTGGACAAAGAACATGTGTTACTTTTGTAGCCAGAAGTCTAAGTGAAACTCTTTAGATAAATAAATACAGTTAACCGCTCCCCCCATTTTCATACTGGTCTCCTCTACTACAAACAAGAACCACAAGGACCACACTTCAAAACATGTAAGCAGGCTTTGGAAATAAATACCCAAGTCCAAATCCTGGCCCACTCGTGCCTGTGAACTTGGACACACAGCAGCATCTCTCCAAGCTCACACTTGATGAACGGGCTTTTAAATGTAACAATGAATTGGAACGTGAATTTAGCTCAGATATACTGACAACCTGGCAAGGAAATCTCATTCCACTAGTCTTTGCCTCCTAAAGTGATGAACTGCCTGAGGGCCACCAGGCATACCACCTGGCTGGTCAGCAGACCACAGGCTACACCGTGAGAAATCCAGATCTTGTGACAAATTGACTTCATGTCTTTGCTGTCTTCTTGCTCCACTCAGAGGGTATGGCTTTGAACTTGCCAAAGGCACACAGGCCAAATGGAGATGCAAGATGGCTCTTTTCTTGACCACTGCCAAGGTTTGCCAGAAAGAAGAAGGTGCATGAAAAGCTGTACCTGAAGAAGGGCCTTTGCAGGGATGGATGGAAGGTCCTGAATTGATTAGAGTACCATCCCCCAACCAGAGAAGAAAGCACTGCTTCTTTCTTCATAATGGGTACCATCAAGGTTGGTCAGTTTGATGTATAAACGTAGATGGTCAGAATAGAAATGAAAAAAAACAAACAGCTATGTGGAACAGAGTAGAATAGACGTAAAAGCTACGGTTAAAATAGAAATGAAAAACTAAAACAGCCATGTAGAAGGATTCAGAACTAACTGTACCAAGCCAACAGACAAATGGAGTTACTGGGATTGTGGACTGCATTTAAATCCATACAGCGCCCAGATCCTAGTAATAAAAATTAGACATAAAATTGACATATTTCCCAGGAACTCTATACAGGGGCTGGATTGCCAAGTTCTGCTATAATTTTACGTGCAGCAAAAATATCACCGGGAAAGGCAAATGAGGCGTTTGATCTATGAGCTCAAGCTTCCTTGTCTAGGATATCCTGAAAGTTCTCATTTGATTTGTCTTGGAGCAGGAGAGAAAAAAAAAATCAAACTAATTCCGAGCCAACAGGAAATTTGCACTTTTTCATAGTTGAAAGCCAAATGAGCTCCTGCAATACAAAGTCAGGGTTCAAATGCCTTCTCTGCAGTTTGATCGCATGCAGACTTTTCAAGGGGGCTGAGCCGGCCGTGATGCAATCTTAGAGTCACACCGTTAGAGGAACCCAGAAGAAAATAAAAGAATGGATTCCAGTTTTGGCACTTTGCGGTTCCATTTTGGTGAATGTACACAGGAGGGTTGAAGGAGCTTAGAACACGGGCTTGGAAAGAAACGCTCAGAGACCCGTAAACAGGCTGTGGCCACCAGGGAATGCTCTGCAGCCATCCTTCGGCTGCACGTTTTTTCCCAGCCAGCTTTTAATTTCAACAGGAACACGAGGCACTGATGGAGTGCTTTTGGGTCTCAACTGGTCTCAGATTTTAAAATATTAAGCCAAATACTCAATTTAATAATGCAGAAGAATTTAATTTTGAGTCCCGACTGCAGATCAGTGTCAAACACATTCTCCAACGAGGAGCGGAGGCGGAGGGCCAGAGGAGCGGACGAGAGGGGCTGAGGGCTCTGATCCAAGACTTTAGAAGCTGGTCCAATGGTTACTCCATGGGGGCGGCCCCCAAGGGGGCTGTGGCCACCTTTCCCAGGGCCCACCTCCCAGGAATTATATGGCTAATCAAGTAGGTTTCTAGCCCTCTTTGGATCTACAGAGCAGACAGTTGTACTGACTTAGCACAGCTGGACAAGGAGACAGAGACTTGATGAAAAGCGTGTCTGGCCCCACTCCTGAAAAGTGGGTGGTACCACCAAGTGCAGAAAAGGGCATCGTGAGGGCAAGAGAAACCCACTCCCTCCAGGCTCCCTGGGAAATAACACCCATGAACCAAGCAGGTTCAGTGTCAGACCAGAGAGATTTGTGTGGGCTGTCCACAGAAGAAGGTTAGGTGATTGTTATAGAACAATCGCTACATCTAATTCAGAGCCTGGGGAAAAAATTTCCTAAGAAATCAGTGGGTCTTTCCTGCCTCCAGACCTGGAGTCCTGACAACCATGTGGCTTCCCCTACACGTTCCTTCCCCCACCTTCGGCAGCACAGCGTGTAGCGGGAAGAGCTCTGGGCCCGGAAGCCCAAGGCTGGGGTCCAGGCCAGTCCTGCCCCAAACGCCCTGAGTCTTCTTGGTCAAGTCCCACATCCCTCTGGTCTGTTTGGCCCCTGGGAAGGGACAAGGCTGGGCTGCAGGGACCCTCCCACCCCTGACGGCTCTCACCTGCTGGGTTCCCACACAGCAGGGATGGCGGCTGGAGCACTGGAGACATCGGCCAGGGCTCCGAAGTCAGCTGGGCCCTGCCTGCCACGGTGCATATCCACCATATTACGTATCTGCTCATTCCTCTTTCTTTGTATATTCCCACTCTGATACAAGGGCCAGGAGTCTGTCCACTTTGTCCCCTCCTGAATGCCAGCATCCAAACCCACACCTGCCACAGAGTGTCCTCAATAAATATTTGTTGGCTGAATCATTGAAAGGTTTAAAATATATACATATATGTGTTTACATATGTATATATGTATGTGTATATACATAATATATTAAACATATAAATATATAATATAGATACATTTTAAAAATAAAATATATGCAATGTTTTAATAAGGTATATTTAATACATCATTTATAAAATATATAAATATATATACATATATTTTATACATATGTTTTAAAATACACATAGACACACACACACGCACATATATATCCGTGGAAATGCTCCCTTTTCTCCGACGTCTTCCAATTCCAGTTCTCCCCAGATGAGCTCATCTCGATCCCTTTCTATGCTTGGCACCACCGTAAGGGTGACAGCCCACCTTGGTCCCCAAATTCTGACGCATCTGCTCCTCCTACCTCTCAGCTACTGAGGTTGCTTCCTGGATTTTACCCCGGAATCCAGCATCTCCTCCTGGATTCCCTGTTGCATTTGTAGTGATGCCCAAGCACCCAATTTGGAACACGTTCAAGGTTATCAAACCCCGACTCCACAGCCGTCCCCAAGTCTGGTCAGCTCCTCTGCAGTCCATCCTTCCTGCTCCCCACCAGCCCCTGCTCCCCTTCCTGGTGCATTTTCCATCCGCAGTAGAACAGGTGTGCGTACCCCTCCCTGCAGGCTCTCCCACCCGTCCCTGTCCCAGGCAGCTGCGGGTCACAAACGGACCTAAGTTGCTGACTCACGGACACTCTGAGGGCCTTCCCGCAGGATCATGGGAGCAAGCTGGACGTGGACGAGGATTAGCTCCTGACTCAGTCCTTCTGCAGCCTGCTCTTCCCCCCAGAGGCTGATGGCCACGGCTGCCTCACCGGGGCTCCCGGCTGGCGGCCAGCTGGTGTGGAGAACACAGCAGAAGGTCAGAGGGAGGAAGGCAGGCAAAGCCATAAAACACACCCCCTGGCTACGCCCTAAAATGTCACACCGACGGCCTTGTCCTGTGACTGAAGCTCACTGCTGCTCGCAAGGTGAGCTTCCTATGGCTTCTCCCTGGAGTCTGGCCCTGGGATCTGCTTTTCCCAGAGACCTTTCATGCTGACCTTTGATGATCATTTTGCTGCTCTTGTCCTGGGGCTCCTGGACACCTGGGCTCCCCTTCCAGCTTGGATATCTCATCTCCCCGCTCTGCAAACACGTTCTCCATTCCTGCTCCCATGTGCCCCGTCTGCCTTCTGTTGGGGAGCAGATTGATACAGATGCACACATATTTATCAAAGGTTTGGTAGCAAACAGGTGTACAACAGTTTGCACAACCTTCTCGGAAGCCAGAGGTCCCAGCACTTGGGTCTTTGTATGACCAGCTGGCCGTGTGTGTGAGGGCTTCACACAAGACTATCATGGCCACATCCCACAGGACAGGACTGAGTCACCCTCACAGATGGCGCCAGCATCCAGAATTCCTCCCAAGCCAGTGGATGGACTCGGGGAGGGCATCCAGGGTTCGGTCACTGAGGGTTCCTTGGGGAGAAGCCAGAGGGCCTTGCTGGAGTCTTGTAGCCCATCTGTGAGGTGGAAGCATCTTGAGAGTGCCTCATCCAACCATCACCTTGAATACACAGCCGCACCAATGAGAACTCATCTCTAGTTCCCATCTTGTTCCGTGGGTACCATATTGTAGGACAGCCTATTGCATGGACATTTTCACCAGTGAAATCCTACTTATCCTTTGTATGAGATAAAAAAAAAAAAACTTCTGCAAGCAAACACAAACAATGACAGACCACAGGCAGACATTTGCATCTTCTGTCAAAGACAAAAATATGGGAGTTTCTGTTGCGGCTCAGTGGATTGAGAACACAATTAGCCTCCGTGAGGATGCAGGTTCCATCCCTGGCCTCACTCAGTGCGTTAAGGATCCAGCATTGCCACAAGCCGTGGTGTAGGTCGCAGATGTGGCTCGGATCCCTGTGGCTGTGGCTGTGGCGTAGGCCTTCAGCTGCAGCTCCAATTTGACCCCTAGATCTAGGATCTTCCATAGGCCGTTGGTGTGGTCCTACAAAAAAAAAAAAAAAAAAGAAGGCAAAAAGTGTATCCTTGTTATAGAAAAACTCCTAAAATTAGAGAAAAAGAATGAACTAAAACTGGGTAGAAAAACAGGCAAAAAGACCAAGCAGGCACTTCACAGATAAAGAAAGGAAAGTGGTTTCTATGTGTCCCAAGCACAGCAGGGCCACATCTAAAGGGTTCTCACTGGCCGTATTCAAGATAGATATTTGAGGCTCAAAAATAATAATAATAATTGTAGTTTATTACAAAAATGAGCACATGATAACCTATAAATCCAGACTGGGGACAGTGCGTGTGTGTGCGTGTGTGCGTGTGTGTGTGCGTGCGTGCGTGCGTGTGTGCGTGTGCGTGCGTGTTTAAGAGAAAGAGGAAGAGGAGGCAAAAGTGGTAACTTTCACAGGCACCTTACTCTTTTTTTTCTTTTTTTGGAAGAGACTCGAGTTGCTTGAGAAGGACCTGGGGCTGATCGGGTAATGTGAGGAAATTGTTTTCACGGGCAAATATCAGTCAGGATCCTTGACGTGGCAACACACTTCCTGGGAGGGGGGCCCTGGGAAGAGTGGCCACAGGCCCTTGGGGCCGTCCCCATGGAATATCCTCTGGATCTATTTCCAAAGCCTCGGACCAGACCTCTGGCCACTCTTGGGCTGTCAGGAAAGACAGACTTGCGAAGACCACCATTGTGAGACGTGCTGGGGTCAATCAGAGTTTGCCTTTTCCTCGTTTGCTCTCTCTCTCTTTGATTAACGCTCCTAATCAGCCTGCCAGACTCTTAGAAGTCTGCCCTTGACCCTGAGAGAGTGTTTCTCTTGCACCAGGCCGGCCCAGAGGGAGGAAGGGCACACGTCCTGCTGCTGGAGAGAGAAGGCATCGGGTCAGCCTTTCTGGGAAAATTCCGGCACTATACACAAAAACTCTGCACCTGTACAACTCCACCTCGAGTTCTAGGAATTGTTTCTTAAAGGACACTGGCACACATACGCAAAAATGCCTGTAGAATTCGTGACTTTCTTTGGGGGGGGGTCAGAACAGACTACTAGAAACTAGCTTATAGAACATAAGCACTATAAATAAAATACGGCAACAATAAATAAAATGACAATGCCACATTTTAAAATCATAAATACAAGAAAAATGAACCTTTAAAAAAAATCACAATTTCCCAATTGCCAAAGAAATAATTGATTTGGTAAGAGCTGGCAAAAGATGAGAGAACAATTAGGTGGACGAAAAATCACGTATTGTGAAGTCATACCACCCACCAAGTTCAAAAGGAAAATTGTGTCATCGTTAGGGGACGAGATGACAGTTACTATCTTAAGCAGCATCAGTGATGCTGGGAAAACCTGCCATGTGCCCACGAGGTACAGCCATACGACATCCAACTATCGCTGCTCAATATATTTAACTTGAACCAGACTTTAGACCTACCCACAGTTTATTGAAATGCAGGGGTAGAAGAACAAGTTAAACCACCACAAGGAAGCCACCAAGCAACCCCCCAGATGGGACTCTCTGTAAACAACAAGGGTGGAGTTCCCTTTGTGGCTTAGTGGTTAATGAACCAGACTAGCATCCATGAGGATACGGGTTCGATCCCTGGCCTCACTCAGTAGCTTAAGGATCCAGCGTGAGCCATGGTGTAGGTCACAGACGCAGCTTGGATCCCACGTTACTGTGACTCTGACGCAGGGTGGCGGCTCCAGCTCTGGTTCGACCCATAGCCTGGGAATCTCCATATGCCATGAATGTGGCCCTAAAAAGACAAAACAAAAACAAGGGTGGTCTTTTCTAAAAACTGATGTCATAAGGGGGGGGGGCAATTCTAGATTAAAAGACACTAAGAAGTTATAACCATTAAAAGTCATTCATAATCTTTGAGGGGTTTCTGTCTTCAAAAGAAAACCATAGGAGTTTCCGTGTGGCTCAGCAGGTAAAGAACCAGACATTATCTCTGGGAGGAGACAGGTTCGATCCCTGGCCTCACTCAGTAGGTTCAGGATCTGGCGTTGCTGCAAGCTGCAGCAAAGTTTGCAGATGTGGCTTGGATCCAGTGTTGCCCTGGCTGTGGGGTATTCCTCAGTTGCAGCACTGATTCCACCCCAGTCTTCCATACGCCAAAGGCGCAGCCATAAAATGAAAAAAAGAAAATCATTAAAGACATTTTGGGACAATCGGGGATATTTAAGTATGAGCTAAACACTAGAAGTTAGGGAACTGCTCATTTTCCTAGCTGGGAGGCCCCAGTTGTGCAGAGATGCCAAACAAAAGCCAGAGGCGTATGATCTGGAAGCACAGTCAACCCCAGATTGGCCCAGTCTGACTCCCTGGACATTGCTTCTGGGGCCCCTGCGTGGGGCAGGTGGAGTAAAAGACCCTTGAGATGGTTCAGAACCAAGAGAGTTCTTGCCCGGAGAAAGCACATGTCTTGATCTCAACTGGCCCACACTGGAGGGACACCAAAGTCTCAGTCCAATCCTGATTCTGACCCAAGGCCGAAATAGAGAAAGAATTCCTTCCCAACTGCTGATTTTGACCTTGGGCCCAAGTTTAGAGAACTCTGGAGAATTTTCTGAACTCACTGCTTTCTCTTGCCTGGTTTATCCTGACATCCTTCAGGACATGGGCTGCCTGAGGGCCACTTGTAAACACTACGGACCCTTCCTTGAGGCCACTGCCTTGTCCCCCTCTAAGTGACCTCCTCTTGTCCCTGTAACGCCCTGTTCCTCCTCCAGCATAGCTCAGTTTGGGTTATTCTGAAATGCTGTGTGTGCACGTTACTCTCCTCTTTCCAGCGTGGGCTCCTTAAGCCAGGAATCTATGTGTGGCCGTCTGCCCGGAGCTTAGCACAGGGCCTGGCACAGAGCAGTCAGTAAAGGACCATTAGCAGAGCTGGCAAGCGTTGGCAAGAGGCACACAGGAAATGTCCCCGATGACGGTGGTGACGTCGGATGCAACTTGGCCAAGTTGAGCTGGAAGCATCCACGCTAAAGCCATCCTGGGACAAACAGCCAGAATGTGCCCGCTTGTACCTGGCCAGGAGCGGAAAGATGAGTGACGATCCGTTTGCCACCTCTCGGTGACAAACCACCCTGACCACCAACACCCAACAACGGGCGAGTGTTCATTTGCGCATCTGGGTGCTGAGAACATCTGTGGACACTGGGCCACCTCAGGGCCACCTGCAAACACTTGACATGAGCGACGCCATATCCAAGAGGGCGGGGAGCAGGTCCGCCGCTTAACACGAAAGCAACGTGTTTCCTTTGGCTCTGCTTTATCTTCTCCGCGGAACTCACCACGCCTCAAATTGGGCACATCGGACGCTCTGGAGCCTAGCAAACCGAGGACGCATAAAGTTGCAGAAAACTGATAAAACAGCACCGTCCTGAGCGTTCCAGCGGCCTTGTCATGTTTGCAGCCCTCTGAGGTATGAGAGCCTCCCTGGAGCGAGGCCCAGGTATGAATTCCAAATGGCCTGGAAAGCGTTCATGTCCAGAGGGCCACAGGCCTGCCGCGTCCCAGCTCCACGCAGAGAGGCAGGAGCAGGAGGGAAACACAGCAGGTAAAGGCGGCCCTTGTCCTCAGTCTGACTGTGAACCAAGAGGGTGACCTGTGCAGGGCCCACGGGCTCTGGGCCTCCTGTCCCTCAGGCCCTGTGAGGAGCAGGCCAGGGCTCCGGGGTCCCAGTGCCTCAGGCCACAGCTCTTGGCCACATGGAAAGCTCCCTGGCACATAGCAGGGGCTCCATCGATGCTTGTACAGTGAGTAATGCCCAGCTTCACCTCCTGTCACTCCTTCTTTGCCCCCGCCCCCCAACACGCCCTCCACCCCCCTTGGCACCCCCCCTGCCCCCCACACTGTTCTCCCTTTGTCTTCCTGATGATTTAAGAAACTGCTTTCGCCTCTACGCAAGACAAAAACTCATCCTCAGCGGAATTCAGGTTATCAAATTTCTTTCTATCTTCCTGGACGGAGAGAATTAGAACCCACTTCAGTCTCCACCCTGGGACTCCTCTCCTGAAGGAAGAGGTTTCCTGTGGCTAAATTACCAGTGGGAGGAGCCAGAAAGCATGGACTCCTGGCCTAGGCAAGCGGGTCCCACTGACAACGACGAGGCGAGGGGCCTCTGGACCTTACCTCTGGTGTGTGTGGATCTCTGGGGTTCTTATGAAGCTGTGAGTTCCCCGAGTTCTTATTGTGGCTCAGCTGGTTGGGAACCCAACCTAATGTCCATGAGGATGCGGGTTCCATCCCTGGTTAGGGATGCAGCGGTGCTGTGGCTGTGGCGTAGGCCTGCAAACGCGGCTTGGATTCAACCCCCTAGACAGGGAACATCCATATGCCGCAGGTGTGACCATAAAAGAGACAAAAGGAAAGGTGCGAGTTCCCTGTGCCCAAGCCCAGAGCAGCAGGCCTGAGAAGGTTCTCCAGAACCTTCACCCAGATGTTCAGAGGAGACGTTGGCAAGGTGCCCCTTCAGCCTCGAAGTTGGAGGCACCCAGTCTTGCTCTGCACACGGCATCTCCTGCCCTAGAGACCCTTAGCACGGCTTTTCCTTGGAAGCTCTGTGACTCCTGAACCAATCAGCTCTCCTCTTGGAAGGAATGGACGCCAGCTGGAAGGCCAGAGTGCTCACAGTGTTGTCCCCTAATGGTGGCTTTTTCCTTCCCTGGATTTCAGAGCTGGCCTGATTTCCAGGTGCTGCTGTAGCTCCAAGTTATTCTGTCTCACTGTGTCTCATGCTTGTCCCCTAGCGGCCTAGAAGTGAGAGCTGGGCTCCAGGGGTCTGCATGAGCCCCTTGGCAGGGCATAGGGTAGAGCATGCAGCGGGCACAGCCAGGTGTGCCGGGATCAGCTGGTCAGGGTGGATTCCTGAGGATAGCTTGTAACCTCAGTGTGACTGCCTTGGAAGTCCAGGGACAGGAGAAAAAGCCATTGTGCTCTCTGCCCTGATCTTCAGTCACAATCTTGGAGAGACACCCGGGTGTTATGGGCTGTGCCCCCTCGTTCAAGGTAAAGATGAGTTCGGTGTCTTGGGATGACTAACAGTGTTTTACACTTCTCACCTTTTAATCAGTGAGTCCAGAAAATACTCTGGATGAAGAGATTTACAGCGTCTCATCATTCTGGCCCATCCAGCTCTGAATAACATCCCCTACCAGAGAACCCCGGCACAGGGGAGCAAGGAAGCCAAGATGAGGCTTGTGTGAATGACGTCTTACCAGCTTGCAGGAGGAAAATGGCCATCGCATCTGAGACTTCAAAATACTTCACGGGGTGTTTTCACTGTCATGGCAGAACCTACGAATCTAAGTGGCACATAAATAGCAATACATGGTCTTACAGCACAGTCATCCATAAATGGAAGCTTCTTTTCCACGCTGAAATTACGTAACTAAAATTCTTACGTGTTTTGTTCTAGAATTTTTTTAATTGAATTTTAAATCTTAAATGTATGATCCATCTGGAATTTACATTGGTATATAAGGTATGGGCTGAGAGCCCAGATTGATTTTTTTTTTTTTTTTGTCAAATGGTTAGTTATTTGTTCAACCATATTCTTTACATACTCTATGCCTCTCTCACTGATTTTAAATGCTACATTTACCATAGACAAAATTTATATATATATATAATATTATTTTTTATTTCATTGTTCTTATCTGTTTTTATGCTAAGCACTAAATCCTTTATCTTACTAAAGCTACATAATACACGTAACATCTGGATAGATTTTCTTTACCTCATTTATTTTCTGTCTTCAGTTTTTTTCTATTTATGGAAGAACAATATGTTTTTGAAATTTAGAGTCTGACAAGATAAAAAATTCTGTTGGAATTTTTACTGGTATTACATTTAATTTATATTGCCAGAATATCTATTCATTCTAAAGACAAGACATAGTTCCCTTTGACTCTTTTAGCAGAAGTCTAATTTTCTTTCATATAGATGTTCTATGTAGTTTGTTTGGTTTATTCTTAATTATTCTAATCATTGGTGAAATAGTAAACATAAATTTTCAATTAAAATATTTTAATCTATATCATCTATCTATATCTTTGGTTTTCCACCGTTTTACCCTGGTATGCCTGGGCACATAGATATAGATAGGCAGGTAGCTAGGTAGATAGGCAGAGAGATAAGAAGCCATATACTAGAATTAAGACCAAAACCAAAGTGTAGATCTACCAAAAATTGAAGCATCTGCCAGAACAAGGCTCAACAACCACAAAGGAAACATAACAATGCTTCTTACAATATGTCATATACAATATTCATCATAGAATTGAAAATTATGAGTCAAAGCAGGAAAAATGTGACCCATAAGCTAGATGAAAAGCAGTCAATAAAAATTTCAGTTTGTTGGAGAATTTAAAGGTAAAGAGATATAATAAGAGTGAACAGAAGAGAAATCAAAACTATAGATAAATAGACCAAAGTTATATTAGAAAACAGAAGATTAACACATCTGAAATAAAAATTTAATTCAGATAGGCCTACCAACAGGTTAGACAGTGGAGAAGAAAGAATTCACAAATTGGAACACAGACTAGTAGAAATTTGACAAACTGAAAAACACAGAGAAAGGTTTTTTTTTTTAAACATTAAATATGAACAGAATCTCAGTAACCTGACAGAGAATTACAAGCAATTGAATAAATACACAACTGGATGCCCATAAGAAGAGAAAGGGGAGAAATTAGGTCAGAAAATAAATTGGGGAAATAACAGCCGAACTGTTTTCGAGTTTCATGAAAAGCATCAACCTACAGACCTAAGAAGCACGACACTATCTTAGCCGGAAAAACTAAAAGAAAATCACACTGATGCAACTGCACATCAGAGTAAAACTGTTGAAAACCAAAGATAAAAATATATTTTTGAAACAGATAAAAACAGTACTTTAAATACACCGAGAATAGAGCCAATTACTGTTGACATCTCATCAGAAAAACAAACAAAATAGGCCAATGGATAAAGTAGTGACATCTTTACTTAAAAAATGAAAGCTGTCAACCCATCAATTTACACAAATTGAGCATATCCTTCGCTCACCCACTGAGCGAGGCCAGAGATCAAACCCACACCCTCATGGTTCCTAGTCAGATTCGTTTCTGCTGTGCCATGACAGGAACTCCAGGAATACAAAATTGATGGGATAAAGAGAATATGAATAAGAAAATGGTGCAACTGCATTAAATATAGATGGACAAAAGATTTCAAGAGGCAGAGATTGTCAGATTACCTAAAAAGGCAAAACCTACCCATGTGTATTTACAAGAATTTTTCTTTAAATATAAGGAAATAATAGGTGGAAAATAAAAGGGTCCAAAAAAATAACATCCAAAATGTATGCTTATGAAAGCTAGTGTGGCTGTATTAATTTTAAAAAGTAGAATTCTGGAGTTCCTGTCATGGCGCAGTGGTTAATGAATCCGACTAGGAACCATGAGGTTGTGGGTTCGATCCCTGGCCTCGCTCAGTGGGTTAAGGATCCAGTGCTGCCGTGAGCTGTGGTGTAGGTTGCAGATACGGCTTGGATCTGGTGTTGCTATGGCTCTGGTGTAGACCGGTGCCCACAGTTCCGATTGGACCCCTAACCTCGGAACCTCCATATGCTGTGGGAAAAGAAAAGACAAAAAAAAAAAAAAAAAAAAAAAAAAAAAGGAGAATTCAGAACAAGTGTATTATCAGAGATAATGAGTCATTTCATAATGATAAAAACGATCTTTCTGAAGAAGACATAACAATCAAAAATGTGGATGCACAGAAAAACAGAGCTGCAAAATAATCTGATAGAATTAAAGGAAGAAATATATACAGCATAAGCGTAGGGAGTTTAGTATTTCTCTCTCAGGAGTTGAAATAATCACTAGATAGCAAGTTAGGTATCCAGAAGATCTGATCAACTCTGTCGACTGCCTTGACCTAATTGACATTTATTGAATGTTACATCCAAAACCACAGACTGGGCATTATTTTTAGTGCCCATGAAATAATCACCAAGAGGAACCATATACAGGCCCATAAAAATAAAATCCCAGTAAATTTCAAAAATTTAAAAAATCTTATACTGTATTACTCTGGCTAAAATGGAATCTAATAATTTGAAATCTATTACAATATGTATTTGTATAAAAACAACATTTATCAAATGAATACACTTTTCAATAAGACTTTGTTAAAGGAAAATAAATTAAAAGTTTGAACTGAATTATAATGAAAACAAACATCCACGCTTGTTAGATTCAGAAAAATCAGTACATGATGCAAAATGTGTAGGTTTACATGCATATATTATCCAAAAACAAGTTTAAATTTATGGATATGTTTCCTTCTTAAGAAGCTAGAAAATGAAGAGGAACATAAACCACTTAAGGAAGTAAGAAGTAAAAGAAAATGAAACCAGTGAATTAAAAAAATAAACCGTAGAGAAAATTTACAATGAAATAAATCCATTTGTACACAAACTCTCAGAAAATCAAATAGGAAGGACGACTCTCCAACTCATTTTCTGAGGCCAATATATCTCTGATTCCAAAAGTTGAAAAAGATACTACAAAAAGTGTAAATTAAAGACTAATATTCTTTATAAACGCACACATAAAAATAGTTAATAAAACATTAAGAAAAAAATCAGCAATGTATAAAAAGAATAAAAAAAATAGTATGTCCCAAGCAATCGAGATTTATCCCAAGAATGCAAGGTTGATGTAACATTTGAAATCAATCAATATAATTCATCACATTAACAAGCAAAGAGAGAGTTTCCACTGCAATGGGATGGGTGGCATCTCTGCAGCACCAGGAAAGAGGTTTGATGCCCAGCTGGGCACAGTGGGTTAAAGGATCTAACATTGCCTTAGACGCAGCATAGGTCACAACTGCGGCTCAGATCTGATCCCTGGCCAGGGAACCCATATGCCGAGGGGCAGCGGAGAAAGAAAAATAAATAAAATAAATAAAAGAGAAAGAAACATGATTTTTTTCAACAGATACAGAAAAAAGCATTTGTTGAAATTCACCGTCAATTCATGATAATACAAAATCACTACATCAAACTAACAAATAAAGACAACTTCATTCTGATGAAAGACATTTACACAAAAATGACCTGCATGTATAATAACACTTAATGGTAAAATGTAGACTCTCTTCCTCCAGGATTGGAATAAGGTAACAGAATCTGTCCTTATCATTTTGATTCGACAGAGCAATAAAACAGGGGCAGAAAAATCCATCAAGTCTGGAAAAGAAAGAGTAAAGCTGTTTTTATTTGCAGTAAACATGATCCTGCACATAGAAAATCCCAAGGAGGCTAAAAAATGCTGCTGGACCTAGGAAATGAATTGAACAAGATCCCAGGATAAAGTTAATGTAGAAATATCAACATATCAACTGCAGAGTCCCCATCATAGCTCAGGGGTTAACAAACCCAGCTAGCATCCATGAGGACGAGGGTTTGATCCCTGGTCTCACTCCGTGGGGTAAGGAGCCTGTGTTGCTGTGAGCTGTGGTGGAGGTCGGCAGCTGCAGCTCCAATGGAACCCCGAGCCTGGGAACTTCCATATGCTGCCGGTGTGGCCCTAAAAAGACAAAAAAGACAAAAAAAAGTTAAACTGTAATTTTATATATTATCCTCATGCAAATGAAAAACACAATTAAAAAAAACACACCAGAAATGATAATAACACAAAAAAACATAAAATATTTGAGAATAATAATATAGGTGCTGTTATCCCTCTCCTGAAAACTATAAAAACAATGTCTAAGGGAAATTAAGGCCAAGATAAATGGAGAGATTCCTGCTGTATGTTACATGTGAAGGTTTTGAGAGAGTAGGCCCTGGGCATTCTCACCACAAGAAAAAAAAAAAGACATTTTGGTCTATTTCTTTAATTTTGTACCTACGTGAGACCGTGGATGGTCACTGGACTTGCGACAACCACTCTCAGTACGTATGTGGGTCGAATCGTTACATTGTACCCCTTAAATGTGTGCAACGGACCCAAGTGGTGAGCGGTCACCGCCGTCGAAGGCGCAGGTGGCGGTGGAACATGTTTTTTCTTTTTTAAAAACTATAGTTTATTTACAAGGTTGTGCCATTTTTTGCTGTACAGCAATGTGAGCCCTTCGTGCATCCTTTTTCCCTTCTCGTCTCCCGTCATGTTCTCTCCCAAGATATTGGACGCAGTTCCCTGTGCTATACAGTAGGACCTCATAAAAAATTTTAATTGAGGTACGCACATTGTTTTATTAAACACGACATGATTGCACACGTAATAGACTATAGCATAGCGTAAACATAACTTTTATATGCACCGAGAAACCAAAAAATTCGTGTGACTTATTTCAACGTTTGCTTTATTGCAGTGGTCTGGAAACCAACCCTCCCTGTCTCTGAGGTCTGCCTGAGTGTGAGCCTGCAAAGACCTCCACGTGCGTGTCCATTGCGGCTATGTCTGTAACAGCCCCCACTGGAAACCACCAGCAGAGAATGACCCAAGTGTGGTATGTTCTCACTCCTACTCATACTAAAAGTAAAAATGATGCATATAGCAGCATGGGTGAATTTAAAAAAAAACATTATGCGTCGCTGATGCCAAGTGCGGGAGAGTGCATTCTGAGTAATTGCGTTGACCTGTGGTTCAGGAACAGAGAGAACAAACAGCGACCTGCGGAAGCAGGGACTGGCTAGAAGGAGGCGGGAGAAATCTTGTGATGTGATGGAGACATTCTTTATCCAGATGGAGGTTTGGGTTCACAAGTACACACGCTTATCCAAATTATCCGGTTGTACACTTAGGCCTAGTGGATTCAGCTGTTTGTGAATTTTACTTCAGTTAAACAATGCTGGGCATCGTTTTATGATTGTTTTTCCATTCAGCTTGATACTTAGTTTTTATTATGATTTTAACATGTTAAGGAAGCATCCGTATAATCTGCTTTACTAGTCTTTTGAAAGCAGAAATGGATATTTTTGATTGTTATATTTTTAGCATCATGATGAGAAAGAAAGAGAAGGAGAATGACAGAGAGACACAGAGAAAGATTTGGTTTGTTTTAACCCACAGAGGGGTCAGGCAGCGGACACGGCTTAGCTATGGATTTTATTTTTGCTCAAGCGTTTGTTATGAACAACCTTCAGTGTGAGCGCAGAGAAAGGCATCTGCAATCCCTTTAATTTGGACTATCACAGATCCATAAAATATGTTTAGAAGATGACGACACCCTCCCTTAAAGCCGCTCCCGGCCTTTGAAGGTCCCCCTCTCCAGTCTGTGCGGTGTGTCCATCAGGGCCCCTTCGAGAGAGAGCTTTGCAGGATTTCCTCTAAAACACCTGTGAACCAAGGCACAACCTGGCACCACCACGCTCCCGAGACCACGATTAAGGATTGCCACGCTGTTTGGTTATATGGCAATGAAGGGCTATTCCATCTATAGTCATGACCCATATGTCTTCCAGGTACTTCTCCCTAACACCCACTTCTTCGGCACTTTCAGGGGTCCTGGTGCTTCTGCCACAGCCATCACTGCCCCAGCCTCCCAAGGCCATCCTGGTGAACACTGCCTAGCATCCTGACTTCCTCAAAACGTAGACGTGGCAAAGCTTCGGGTATAGACTGAAGAGTAAAACCATTCTTACTGTGCTCGCCCCCAGGAATGATTTACCAAAAACCAACGAACAAGGAAAGATTAATGGATAAGAAGTGAAAAATCTACATCTTCCATGAAGTCAAGAATAACAAAACTTCTGCATATCCTCAGGTTTCGGAATTCCCACAACATGGTACGTATTGTACGGAGACTCAGCCCCTCTCACACTCAGTTCACACATCTCAGGAGATTCTGGGTGGGCAGGTTCCCCCAGCCTGGTCAGTTCCAGCCAGGACCTGGCAACGGGGGAACCCGCAGACCACCCTGGACGAGAAGCTCAGCACCAGGCCTTTTGCTGGAATTGGGTTCTGTTTCTGGCCGCTGCCAACCCGCTGCGGGTCATTGGTGCCCCCACGCAGGGGCAGCCAGGCTGAGCATGAAGACAACACTGGTGAAAGGAAAAGAAAACGCTTTTAAAAAGAGTATAGCCTCCGAGTTCCCTAGGGGTGCCGTGGATTAAGGATCCAGCGTTGTCACTGCGGTGGCACGGGTTCGATCACTGGCCTGGGAACCTCCGCATGCCTTGAGCATGAGTATAGACTCAGGATTTTACTGAGTGTCTGGATCCAGGCATAGCTGGAATCACTAATCCACTCAAGACATGCTCTTTTCTATTTGAGATATTCTGAGTTATTTTAATTGGAGCCCAAAGATTCTTTGTTAGGACAGCACCCAGGGAGAAGCGGAGGCTCAAGGTCCTCTCACTTGCAGCCCTCAGCGCCAGGGCCCGGAAAATAACTTCCGCCAGGTGCCTGTACAACCTTGTCCAGGATGGACGTTTTCAAGGATGTGAGACCACAAGGAACTCCGCTTCCACGGCTCCTTGTTCAGGCAAAACACATCCAACGCGAACAAAGAGACTGCCTGACGACTACATTCAGTCACGCAAGAAATGAATTTAAATAACGGACTTTGTCGTATGCGTAAATGGAGTGGATGGTCTCATCCTAATTCCTTTCTTTCGAAAACTCCGAATCTGTGGGACGTGTGGACACAGACGGGAATGTCCCAGGTACAGTATGCTTCCCGGTCAGCCTTTAAAACAGGGTTCGAGTTGGCACAGTAGGAGCTTAACAACCGGTCTTAACCTGTGCACATGTTTGGGGTGTAAACTGACAACTTCGGTAAACGTGACCCTACAGTACAATCCCCAGAGCTTCCGATGAGAGGACAGAGGTCTCCCAGGTAAGGGAGTCCTGGAGGGCACACCGGGCTTTGCAGAGGCCAGTACGCTCCAGAGGAGGCCGTGACCTGGGCTCCGTCCGTTACTGGTTGAGGAAATCAGTATTTTCATTCCCCGAGAAGGTTCTATCCACTTGACACTTCCACTTCCGCTCCCCAGAGAATTTCCCCTTAGTCAGAGAATGCATAACAAATGGGAGCTGAGGTTTCTCTGGAATAAAGGTTGCCCTGCTTTCCCCACATGAGTGATTCATGGCAAAGCCTCCAATGACCACAGAGAGAAAGGATGTGGCGATTCGCCTGGATACCGTGTGCCCAGCGCAGCAACGCAAGCCAGCGGCTGCAAAGAGCTTCCCTTCCCGGACCCGCGCGACGGTGCATGAAACTCGTGGGCGGAAGTCATCACAGGACCCCGCGTGCACTCGGCCGGGGACTATTTTGGTGTCCCCAGAACCTCGGTAGGTCCCCGCCCCCCACCTCCACGCGGCAACTTGTTCCCCTCAGCCCCGAGGGGCATTTAATTCCTAAGGTTTCAACTCCCCCAAAGCAAAACGGACACGTTCTGTGATTCGGGAAAAGTTTTCTTCCCTTGTGTCAACGGATTGTTTAAAAACAAATGAACCCCAAATCCATCCAGTTCAGGTCCATTTCCTCTCCCTGCCGTCTAATCCAGAAAGACAAAAATAGGGAATTTTCCTGAGCCGACTTTACACTGCAGATAGAAGAAGGCAACACTGTGGGAAAAAGTCTCGCTTGTGCTGAGGCCTTGGAGAAGACCCAACGGCAGAGCCTCCCCTGGGTGTGGGCTGGAAATGTGATGAATGGGCCGGCCAAGGAGCCCTGCCTTCTCCCCAGCATCTGTTTTTGTACTTTCGTCCTAATATATTGCAGGATTATTGCTAAGGCGTGAACAGTTCTGGAACGCCTCCTCATCCCTCAAGACGCGGCCAGCCCACCCCACGTTTGACTTGAAACATAAACTACTTGGAAAGACAAGGCCCTCGTGATTGTTACAGGGGCACAAAGCATTCCCGACGGAGGCACACCTGTGGGTCATCTGGAACTTTCGAAGCGGCAACGCGTTTCCCATCTCTAAAGGGGCCAAAAGTGGAGAACGGCGCCCACGGTGCCCTGTGGGTAAGCGACGGGTCCAGGGCACAGGCACCCACGCTTAGAACCCCACCAGGATGTCTTTTTCAGAAAACGGTTTCCTGAAAAAAAGCCATCTGCCAAAAACTTTCCCATCCGTTATATTAAATGTGAAAGGTGTCGTCCTGGTGTTTCTGAGCGCTGAGTAACGAGCCCATCGAAAGAGGGATTTGAGTCCTTCTTCGAACTTTCCAAAGTTTTTTGAGCCTTTTTTAGGGGTCAGTGAAGATTGTTTTTGTTTTGTTTTGTTTTAAACTCTCAGAGACAAAAAGTTACATTTGCCCCAAGTTTAATGAACGCAAAAGCCCAGGAAGTCGGGTTTCTGTTTAAATCTGTTAAAGCCCAGGAAGTCGGGTTTCTGTTTAAATCCGCCTAGATTCCTGCTGGTCCCCACGAGAAAGCCTGCAGGGGAGGGGAGAAGATACAATTATGAGGTCTCTGAGGCAAGAGCTACAAAAGCTTGATATTCAGATTTTCTCTCAAGCAACCAAGTGTTGAAAGGAGGAGTGATTCGCAAAGTTGAGATTTTTTTCAATGCAGCTGGCAAAGGGACGTCTGCCCTGGCGGTGGGCACGGCCACGTACGGGAGTTGTGTGGGCAGCCTGGGGCTGGCCCTGCACAGGCCCTCTGCTCTGCGCCCCCGCCCCCCGCAGACTCAGACGCGACCCCCCCCCCCCGCCCCAGACTCAGACGCACCCCCCCCCCCGAGACTCAGGCATCAGCAGCAGAGACAGAAGAAGCCCACTGAGCGGGTCAGAGCCAAGGCCAAAGGCAAGAGGACGGAAATGACAGGGAAGCCAGCCGGTGTTTGCAAAGCAAAGCCAGATGCCTTGGGAAACTCATCTGTACAGACAGGACGCTTGGTCCCCATTTCTTTGCTGACCTTTCGCAGCCACCAGTGGCCACCTCTTCAGGTGGCCTCTCTTTCCCTTTCTCTTGCCACCTGCCCCACCCCGCACCCCACCCCCCAACCTCACCTGCCAAGCTCCCTCTAGGAATCGCGATGGCTTGACATCTGGGTCACGTGAGGCCATCTGCCCTGGGAGCCTCGTGGGTTTTCCAGGTGAATTTTCCAGGTCAGGGCAGAAAGGGCATGCGGGACCCATCCGGGGGGCCTCTCCTCCCTCAGCCTTTGCGCTTTCCTGTGGCTCCCTGACCTCGAGGGGGAACGTAAATGGGAGCTGGCATTCCAGGCTTAAACTGGAGGGAGGGACACAACAAGTAAAAAAGAAACAGAAGGATTAGAACCCAAAGAGAATCAAAAATGCCTTCCCACCAGACCCAACCACCCCAATCTGTACTATTAATTCTAATCCCACGATGCTTAATTTCTTTGAACAATAGTAGTAGATATATTTTGTTTAAATTTCATGCAGATTATCCAAAAGTTTTTAGCTGATGCAGCAAAGCATATAGACCAAAACTCATGAAAGTCCCCACGTGGAAGAATAGAATTATATTTGCCCCAGGAAGACGTGAACTGTGAAGACATAGGCTGGATCCACCCTGGGCTCCTAGCCCGTCTCGGTGCTTCAACTAGGAATCGTGGGTGACACGGCTCTCAGCCCCTCGGTGGCCGTGAGGATTAAAGGATTCGGTTCCTGGGAGGCCCATGGAACAGCAGTCCCTGAATTGCTGGCTTTTTGTAACACAGGGAGTTTGCTGGTCACCTTTTAGTCCGCAGATGGCTTCCGTGTTTCAGGCCAGCGCTGCCCAGAGCCCATCCCCACGAGCTTCTGCCTAATGAATGAGCCCAGAGCATTATTGTGCAACAACAGCTCTGAGCAGTCAGCGTGCTGCCTTTCTGACTTGGCCCCAATACCACTTGTCACGTCTCTTTTCTGTCCTACCAAGAAGCCACCAGAGTGACCCGTGGGTCCAGGAGGAGTGGGCCGTGCGGGGACATCCACATGACATCTCCTCAGCCACAGGACCAGCCGGCACAGGGGGAGCCCGCCTCTCAGCAGTGGTCGCCAGGGAGGTGGGGCTGTCCACACACAACTTCCAGACAGATGTCTGGCTGGGTGGCCCCGTGGAGACAAGGGAAGGAGGGCAGAACACGGGAGGTATGGTTTTCTGAGGTGTCCCGAAAGAGGTTTGGGTCTAGATTTGGCGTCTTGCTGCTAAACGCATGGACAATGGCTCAGAGCCTGGGTCCAGGATGAAGGGGAGACCCCCCCCATTTCTGGCTGGAGAAGTGCCTCTGATGCAAAAGAGGTGCCTGGCTTACTGTGACAGGCACAGTGTCAACCCCGTGAAGAAGCCCCTTAGCGGGATGTGTTCACTCCTGGCTTTTAATTCACTGCCACTCTTCAGACACGCCTGACTTCTTCCTCAAGGTGCCGGAACAGAGGGGGCTTTGCGTTTCCACTACTGTGTGTCCATGCATTCCTCACAGCCTGGAACATTCCACACCGGCCAGGAGGGAAAGGAGGCCCCAGAGCAGCCATTTGCATAATCGTGTTTCAAAAAAAAAAAATCCAGTCCCAGAAATGAGATGGGGATTCCAGATCCCTCTGGAATAAAAGACCGCCCCAACCCCTTTTAAGAATTGTAATGTTTTCCCCTCTCCCCGAAAATGTTTATCTTATCTCTTCTTAAGACTTAAAAGGCGAAGGGCAATCATCGTAAGGAAAATGGGAAGTGGCTGGAGCCAGAGAGCATGAGTCACACTTCTGTTGTCTTTTTTTCCTGCCATAGCTGTTTCTTTTGGAAGGCAACTGCGCCGTGGTTATTAATTTATCTTTATGTGATTTCCAGCTGCTGATCACGTGTTAAACCATACATGAAGGGGAACGAGGCGGGAGCCTGGGGACCAGAGCCCTCCTTAAAGTGCAAAGCAGGTTTGGAAAACCAGGAACCCTGGCACCCACATCCCTTGGCAGTCCCCGCCACTTCTCCAGCAGACGCCCACCCCAACCGGTGGCAAAGGGCGATCCGCTGGAAAGTGGAATTGGTGGGAATGGAGAAGGAGCCTGGGAAGCAGAACACCTCGGGGTCAGCTCTGAAGCCAGTTGGGTTAAGGAGAGGACGCCCCGGGGCCACTCGAGTCCTGGGGCGGGCGGGGGGCAGCTGCCTACGGACAGACCACTGACTGTGCACCTACTGTGCTCTGCCCTGGCCGAGAAGTGACAACCCATGCAGGATTTCCACCTGGACTCCTGAAAGCCCCTTAGGCACCTTCTCTCTGGGAAGGGTGGGAGATGGTGGGGTGGCCTTGGAATGACCTTGTGGTAAAAGGGCTGAGAGTTTGTTTCTGGCTGGGGACACAGACCCAGCCTTCTTCTCTGGCTTTCACCTCTCACATCAGCCACCTGAGAAAATTGTGTGATAAAATCAACGTGCAAAGGGTCTGTCTACATTGGGGATAATAACTCTATCCCAGCAGGAAAGAGGGTCTGCGTGTCCACGTGACACACCCACGCGGCTTCCACACGGAAGAGGAGGTGGAGACCAGCTGTCAACTGTCCCTGACACGTAGGGAGGGACAAGGTCAAGATCAAATGAGGATTTTGGAAACTCAGTGAAGGGAACGATTGCTTCTAAATTGGGGGGAAGAGGTGTACAAAGACCCCTTTGGAGGGGGCAGGTCTGAATTTGGGGTGGGGCTAAGGCGAGGACGAAGGCCAGCATGACACAGGCGGAGAGAGGCAGAGCAGCCGCACCCACAGGGGAGGCCCGGTGACAGAGCCAGCGGCTTCAGGAAAGGGACCAGGGGAAGCTAGAAAGCAGCCAGGTGCCTGCCTGGCAACCCCCGAGGGCGTAGGTAGAGGAATAAGCACTTACTACAGAGGAACAGAGACCTTGGCTTGCTGCCTTTAGAACCAAATTTAACATAAAGCACTCGCTTATCAACACGGTGGATGAAGCGTAGGAAATGGGCCATCTTGGTTCACGACAATCGATATTACAAAGCTTCCTGGGAGTTTGGGGTGAGTCGATGCAGCCTATTGCCTTTAGCCGGGATGAGCAATGAGGTCCTGCTGTGCAGCACGGGGAGCTCTATCCAGTCTCTTGGGAGAGACCACCGCGGAAGATAATATGAGAAAGGGATTGTACACCACACACACACACACACACACACACACACACACACACACACACACACACACATCTGGGTCCCTTTGCTCTATGGTAGAAATTGGCACAACACTGTAAATCAACTGTACTTTAATAAAAATAAAAATAAATAAATAAAACTTCTGATTGAATACAGGGCCGTCGAGAGAGGGAAGATTTTGATCCCTCAGGCCAGCGAGGCAGATTCCTTCTTCCTCTGGGGTGTGGGGTCAGCACCCAGGGGGGCCCTCTCTTAGTGCTCCGTCCTCCCTACGTGTCAGGGACAGTTGACGAACAGTGTAGCCTTGGAGCACTTGAATTTCAGGGCGACTTCAACCCCTTTGGTGCCGGCCCAGCTACCCACAAGGGCCCGGGGTCTGACCCCACCTTGCTGCAGCTGTCTCTGTCCGCACAACACACAAACCACCGGCCTGGGGACCTTGATGAGTGTCCAGGCAAGAGCCGGGTCCCTCTGCGGGGCCGGCACTGAGACCACGTGAGCGCAGGCGGGACCATGCAGCGTGGAGGGACGACCGGTAATATCTGAAATGGCAATTCTCCTAAATAAATAGCACATCAACTTACTTAAACCTAATCATAAATGGTACAAATTGGGCCCATGTGCAAACAGAAATCTGAGCCCAGGTCCGGAGTTAAAGCAGCCATTGTCTCTCCTCCGCTGACCTGGGCTCCCGAGCCTCGCGTGTCCGATTACATCTGTTAAAACGATTTGAATGCCAGCCCCGTATTTTAATTATACATATATAAAAAATTTTAATAAGACGGCATTCTGGGCTTGCTAAGCTTTTAAAATGCTCACTGGGGGCGGAGCGGGTAGTGGAGAATTCCGCGTGCCCCAGACCCAGTGCCAGCATATAATGATTGAATGTTTTCCTGTAATAAATTGAAAAAATCTGGTTGGTAAGAATGCATCCAAATCGCTTGGCATTAGAAAGGTAATTTGTTACCTGGCTTCCCACGTGTTGGACCTTGGTGAGGAACTGCCATCGCCAGAGAAAGAAAAAGGTACACGAGGAGGGAGCTGGCGGCTCCCTGCCCCCTCCCACGCCAGGCGCTCCCCCCACCCCACCCCGCGCCTCCCTCTCTTTCTCAGGGCTCCAAAAAATGAGGCTCTGCCGCCAAAAACAGGGACCAGGGACCAAAGCCAGCTCCGGGCCACCTTCTCTGTACCTCTCCAAACCTCAGGCCTGCTTAATTATGATTAATTGCCACATGGATAATCAGATACAGTTTCAAAAGGTTGGAAATGACATCTCAAGGACACCAGGGAAGACCGAAATCTTTCTTTGTTCGCAGGAAGAAAAGGCAGGTCCCTCCCTCAGCCCCATAACCTTTTCCTATTTTAACAATTCCAAACGGAATTAATACCTTCAGTATATCGTTCCCACCCCGGGGAATTGAACTTCAGCTGTACAATTTCTGCAGCTGTCCGTGCTCCAGACCGCCTGTCAATAATGCGATGTTGGGGTGCCCTTCTGCTGGAACGAGAGCAGTTTCAAGTTTCTGCTTTACGTCTGTGCTTTCTGGGTGGTGGAACATGATGAGAAAGCACCAAAAAAAAATAATAATAACAGCCGTTAAAAAGCTTCCACTCTTGACTTAACTGGATCAAATGTAATAGACTTCAGTCTTTTCTCCTGATTTCCTCTGCTTGTTTTAGAAAACACTGTGAAAAGTGCAGGCGATTGTGTTTTGCCAGCTCTTCCCTCCGTTTAAAACTCCTTTGGCTAAGTCAAGGATCACAGTAAGTCATTTCCCCTCTAACAGAAGTGCTGGGCCCCGCTCCGCTCCTATTACCAGGAGGCCAATCCCTCGGTTGCCGGCGCCAGGGCTGCTGCACTTGGCTCCTATCCCAGCATTGTTCGCTTATTACATTCCAGAGGGCCGCTCTGTGAGTTAATGTTTGCCCTGGGAGGTCCAAAATATCCAGCAATCAGCACTGAACTTTTCTCTTTTTGTTGAGAATTGCAGGTTTCAAATGCAATCACTGGCTTTAAAGGAAAACGCACAGGTGAGCTCAAAAGCACTAATTTACATTTTATTCGCAAACAGTAATATTTGTAGCCCTTTCACCATGTGTGTCCGTAAAAGGGTTTTAGAAGGTGTCTGGCTTTTTAAGACTTTCTGGTGGCTGCAATTGGTTTACCGGTTTAAGGGCCGTCGTTGGATTTTATTTTTTAAAATCTAAGTAGCGTACAAGCATTTTATCCGAGAACGCCAACGCTCCATGCACGCAGCATCATGAATAAACGTGCTCACGTGGGGAACGAGCTTCACGAAAGGGCTGAACTGATTTGGGCCGGTTTCAAGCACAGAGCCTTGCATTAAATCACATCGTCAGAGTGGATTTTAGAGGTTGGGGTTTTCGGCGCACGTGGACCACGCTCCGCATCTTGGCCATGGTTCTGGGGAAAATGGTCTCGGCTGACGGGGCGTGATGGGAACCAGGGTTTCATGGGGTCTTGCTCAGGTTTGGGACCCCCCCTCCCGCCCCCAAGCTCACAGCGACCCTCTGGCACTGCCAAGTGCTTCTCAAGAGGACAGCCAGGCAAGGCCTAGTTTATTTCAGTCTCAGTGGTGGTGCCCCTGGAGGCTGCCCCCTTCTCTCTCAGGGAATCTGGAGCCAGGTCTATGGCCCAGGGCACAGAGGCTGTCAAGGGCCCCTTCCCCCACCCCAAGGACCCCCAGGTGACCCAGAAGCTTCAGCACAAGGCTTGCTGGGGGAATGGCGCTGTTAAGGGGCACAGATCGCTCGTGAACCTGGCATTTCCTTCAGATGTTGCTCTTGGAGCCAGGACGCTGAAGGCTGAGTTTCTCTGGAATGAAGGTGAAGACACAGGCTAGCGGAGGCTGGACACTCCCTGAGGCCATCGCCCAGGAATCTGCTGACCTGGTCCCCAGGTCAGAGGACAGAGAGCAGGTTTCTCGTGGCTTCGCTCCTCTGCCCAAGGCCAACCCCAGCGCTGCCTCTCCTCCTCTGCTCCAGCAGAGTTTGTCTGAGCCTGGAAAGGAGAATAAAGCCCATCTTCCTGTTCCCTCTCACTCATCACGAACTTAAACATGGAAACCAGCCTCATTTGGGCTTTTCACCCTCATGTTGATTTCACCCCATTCTTTTGAAGACCGCAGCTTCAGGAGAAAGACCACAACATCGCTCCCACGTTTCTCCCGGAACAGTTGGTTCTCTTTCACATGTTGCCCTGTTCTTGCCCAGATAGAGGAGAGAGGCACAAACCAGGGTCCCCCTGGCAGGCTCATGTCTCTCCCTCCAGAGGCAGTTCAGCCCCCACTGTATTTCCAAGGCTCCAGAAGCCCCCAGAAGAGCAAGCAGTACCCCCAGGGCCGCCCTTGCTCAGTAGCCTCCACATCTGAGTATTATGAGCTTATACTCACCTCCCATATACTCACCTCCCACACTCACTGCCCTGGAGAGCGATCCTTTAGTGCAGGACGTGTGTCTTCGCCTGGCCCCTCTCCCCATGCAGCACCACCTCCTCTCCAAGACTAAATAAGAAATCCAGAAGCAGAGGAGAGGGAGCCCTTAACTATGGTTTGGCGGAGGAGGACAAAAGCCCAAGCAGATTTGGGGCATTTGCTGGAGGAATCGGTTTTAAGGGCATCTCTCCCCTTCATCCTTTGTAGACCCATTGGACCACTGCTGAGAGGAGAATCCTCACCTGTTCCTTATTCCTTGGATTCTGAGTCCTCACTGAACCCTCCTCTCTGCCAAGGACCAGAAGGTGAGGGGGAGAAGGGGCCAGAGGAGGTATTAGGAACCTGAGGGCTATAAAAAGCCCATCAATGTGGGGAACGAATAAGTGGTAGTAAATAACGCCTCCCCACCCCGGGATTTTGAAAGCATCATGAATTTGCTGGTAAGCCTCCAAGGGGCCAAAGGAACCCTGACCCACCTGGAATTTTCTGCAGGGCTGGACAGGATTGTGCTGTGCTGCTCGAGACGGGAGGGCCAGGGCCTTGGAAATGCGTCAAGAGCAAGAAGACAGGAGGAAACAGAGGATTCTCACCCCCGCTGCCCACTAAACCAAACCAGCGCCGCTGTCTCCGGGAACATCGGCAAGGAGGGTAAGACTCGCAGGCCAGGATCGCCAGACCCGAAAAAGTCCGATGTGATGCACCAGGCCGAACTAAGCATTCATTTGAAATGTACTCGAGCTGATGAAGTTAAACTATTCAGATACATGTTTATGATGCTGTATTAGGCCAGTTTTCAAATCGAGCACATTTAATGATCTTAGAGTCAGGGACCCAAATGTTCAGGGCGCAGATGAGGAAGGCTACGGTCAAGTCGGGGAAGCCAACTAGGGCTGCAGGTGGGAGAGGAAGGGGTGGCAGGGTCACATGGAACAGAGGCCAACACCCCAAGGAGGGGTCACGTCCACCAGGCTGTTCCTGGGTGGGAGTGTGGGCCCCACGTTTCCACGGCTTAGCTCTGTGACGGTGATGGTTAATTTCAGGTGTCACCTTGACTGGATCGCAGGATGCTGAGGTGTTAGGCTCAGCATTTATGTGTGTGTGTGTGTGTGTGTGTGTGTGTGTGTGTGTGTGTGTGTGTTTGAGGATGTTTCTGGATGAGATGGACATTTGAATCTCCCCAGGGTGGGTGGCCTCAGCCAATCCCCTGAAAGCCTGCATAGAGCAGAGAGGCAGAAGAGAGATTTACTCCCTAGGCTGGAGCATGGGTCTTCTCCTGCCCCAGGCTGGAGATGACATCATCGGACCCTGGTCCCCAGGCCTTAGGACAGAGGCAGAACCACACCACTGGCTTTCTCAGGTCTCCAGCTCGCAGAAAACAGACTGTGAGACTTGCTAGCATCTAGAACTGCATGAGCCAATTCCTACAGTAAACCTCTCTCCTCTCTCTACGTACATCATATTGGTTATGTGGGGGGTGGGTAGATAGAGAAATGGGTAGAGAGATCCATAGATGGATGAATAGATGGATAGATAGATAGATAGAAGGATGGATGGATAGATGGATAGATAGATGGATGAGTAGATGGATGGATAGATAGATAGATAGAAGGATGGATGGATGGATGGATGGATGAATGGATGGATGGATGGATGGATGGATGGATGGATAGATAGATAGATGGATAGATAGAAGGATGGATGGATGGATGGATGGATGAATAGATGGATAGATAGATGGATGAGTAGATGGATGGATAGATAGATAGATGGATAGATAGAAGGATGGATGGATGGATGGATGGATAGATGGATGGACAGACGGATGTATAGACAGATGGATAGATGGATGGATAGATGGATAGATAGATGGATAGATAGATAGATAGATAGATAGATAGATAGAAGGGTGGATGGATGGATGGATGGATGGATGGATGGATAGACAGATGGATAGACGGATGGATAGATGGATGGATAGATGGATAGATAGGGTAGAGGGATGGATGGATAGATGGACTATATATGTTATATATAGAGAATATATATATAGAATATGAATATATATACACACATATGTATAGAATATATATAAGTATGTGTGTGTGTGTATGTGTATATATATATACACATACATACATACACACACTATTTCTCTGGAGAATCCTGACTAATACAAACTCCTTCAAGAGATACTGGAAAATCTGCATTTTTATGTAAAAGCTCCTGATTTTAAAACATCAACTTAAAATTTTTAGAACATCGCAGGATAACCATTTGCTAATTAGATGAAATATATGGCTGCCATATTGCCGTCTCGGTTCTAAAGTGTATGTCTTAATCATAAATGTTTTTGTCATAATTCTAATGATTTCTAAATTTCAGGAAAGATCATTGCTGGTTGAAGGAATTTCTTTCATTTAAATGTTTTCAAAATTCTCAATATCATATTTTAGGTATTTGAAGTAGAAACTCTCCAGCGTACAAAGTTAAAGGATATAGATAAGCAATCTTTACCAGCACTTACCAACAATGCAAATACTATTTCAAGTGTTATTTCACTGAATTCTCATAGTCAGCCTGAGAGATGGGAACTAACGGTTCTCTTCATTTTACAGATAAGGAAACTTAGGAAAGATCAAGTAATTTGCTGAAGTTTACAAGTTCATCACTACTTTCTTGGAATCCAAAGCTGCAATCATGACACAATTTTGCATCTCTACTTGAAGATTAAAGCAATTTTTATGATTTTGATGAGGCAGGGCGAGGGGGAGGATTTCTCTGAGCAATTTGCAGATAGTGAACATGAAGGTGAAAATAAGCTTTGATTTCGTTTCTGAACATAATTAGTATCCTGGTTTTTTTTCCTCTCGAACACCCTGCATTGCTCATTTTATAATTGTTGATACGTGGGAGTCATTTGGAAGTCATGGTGGGTGAGTTGCCTGCCAGCTCAAGTAAGCAGAGTGGAACAACCCAGGTATCTAATAAAATACCTCTTGATTTGTATCCCAGCTCTGACATTTGTAAGTAGCATATATTGGGACACTGACTTAAGCCAGCCTCTGTTTTCTCCTCTGTTAAATGGGACTATCTCTATCCCAATTTCAGAGTTATGGTCAGGAATAGAAACAATGTACATTAACTGCCTCCCAGTGGCTGGCGCCAAGTAGAGAGTTTCCTTTGGCTTCACAAATTAACTGTAATTAGATCTACCTAGAGCTAGAACGAGAAAATTAGAGCAATTAACAAAAAAATACACGTGTAGAATGGTAGGATCTAAGTTTTTCACTTGCAGAGAAGAAGGACGATTTCTGATCGTATGGTTCCCCCCATGGTCTCATTGGCCATGAGCCCCAGAATCTTTGTGAATGAGATGCAGGTAATAGTAGCCTAGAGGATTCCAGCCCTGACACCTCCACTCCCTCGCCTTGTGACCTTGAACAAGTCCCTTCTTGTCCTTGGTATAAAGTGGGCCTGAGACCCTCCCGGGAGGAAATAAGGGCTCCTGCCTGGTCCATGTGGCAGGGGTGGGGCTTAGCACAGCTCAGGTGAGACACTCCATCCGGTGAAAGGCCACTGGATTCTGGAGAGTGCCATAGAGGTGAAAGAATGCCGCTAAGGGCTGAGATAAAGCTCCCCTGACGTGCGGGTGGTGCTCGAAGCACCGCTTCCTGAAACGACACGAGTTTATACCAGCGTCCCAGCTTCGATTTTAGACCTCGTGGGTGGAGTGGGGGGGGGTGGAGGGAGGCCCCTTTTGGTTTCAGCTCCAGCCCTTTGTTCTTTTTCACATTCCTGCGTTTACCAAGGGTGTGCCGCAAAGCTGGGCGTCCACATGAGGTGGCACACAGTGGCCCAGACTGGACAGTGACCCCCGGCTCCTCTGTTGTTTCCACCCTGATCACAGGCCCTCAGCTGTGCAGGACAGGAGCTGCCCAGGCTTAGAATTTCAAAAACTTAAAATCAAGTGTATGGTTATACAAGTTGGAGCGATGTGTCCATGAGTCTAGGATTCCAAGGCTTGCCAGAAGCCACCAGAAGCAAGGGCCAGACGCTCCATTGGACCTGCCAGAAGGAACCGCCCTACTTCCACCTTGATGTTGGACATCTGGCCTCAGATCAGGTCCTGCTGAGGACCTCTGAGACACCACTGGCTCGGGACACTTTGTCAGGGCAGCCTCGGGCCACCACTCACGCTGCTCACCAGCTCCCTGTTTCTGCCACCCTGGCTCACCATCATCACTGTCACGCAGCCTCTCACCTCCTGAAACCCCTTCTGAGGGTCAGTGAGGAAGAAATTATTCCAGCACTCGTGGAAAGTGCAAAGAGGAGTTTATTCAAGACTATTGCAATAACAGTTGACTCCTTTGCGCAGGAGAGAGAGAGTGGGCTCGACTCCAAGTACGGCAAAGACAAATGGGGGCCCTTATAACCAAAGGCAGAGCGAAGGGGTCAATGAGGAAAAATGCTAGGAGAGGGCCCCGGTCCGGGAATACTTGCTAAGGCTGCCCAAGGCGTCTGCATCAAAGGGGGAGATGAGGAACTTGGCCGAACGCCAAGAGTGGGGGTTCTTGCTCACGTGACTCACCAGGATTCTTGCTGAGACCGGGCTGTGCAGGCCAAGGGAAGCTGAGGGCCAAGATCAAGGTCTGGGTGAGAGGAGGGCTCAGAGACGCCTGCTAGGTTTTAGTCAAGGAGAGAGTCTTTTTTGGGGGGATGATGTCCTTAGCTTCGGGCCTCTCCTTGGCCCCATCACCTCTGAGCCTTAAGATGCACAAGTGGACTTGGCTCTTCTACTCACCAGGAGGTTCCAGGCCCTGGAAGGGCACTCAGCTTGCCACGTGCTGTGTCCAGCCAGTGCCCCATGCCTGGCGGTTGGAGGGAGAAGAGCCAGGTCTCAGGTTCCCGCCCCTGCCAATGCCATGGGGATCTGACATCCCGGGCAGAGGGCGCCCAGAAGGCTCTCCTCAGGACCGTCTTTCCCAGTCTCCCATCCTCAGTCCTCACTCCCCAGACACAGTGATGCCAGCGTCCGGCGGGCCTCACCTGACACCCTGGTTCTCAGGGCCCCCTGGGTGCTGTACCAACACGGTCTAATGTCTGAGTTCACGATGCTCCCAGACACACCTGTGGTCCCAGGATGCAGGGCGAAGTAATGCCCTGACGTTGGTCTGTGGGTGCAGGCACTCCTGTCCTTGTCTCCTCTCTGCCAGAATTGCCACCAAGGCTGTTCCCAGCAAGAGCAGCCAAGCTGCCATCAGATCACAGAGCAGTTCAGCCCATCATAGTAAGCACTCTTCTTTCTCCACTGCACCCAGCCCCGCAGTTAAATCCTCACCAGGTCACTTGAGCGGTCATTTAAGTGGCCCGAGGAGTTCCCTGGTGGCTTAGTGGGTCTAGGACTTGGCATTGTCACTGTTGTGGAGTGGGTCCAATCCCTGGCCCGGGAACTAACGTAGGCTGTGGGTGTGGCCAAAAATACAAATGAATTTAAAAATGAATAAATGAATAAATGGCCTGAGTTGGTATGTCCTTGTCCACATGAGGAAGGAGGCGGTGGGACCGTGAGGCTTGAGCACACCACCATACAAAGAGCCGGGCTGGGGCACTATTTTATTGACCAGGCACTTCTGGGCACATCACACATGCACAGCATCTGAAGAGGTAGAAGACCTGACGTCATGGTCCCCAGGGAGTGGGGGCTGCAGACCTCCTCCCCAGAGCTCAGCAGCCCCAGGTGAAGGTGGTCCAGGCAGAAGCAGAGCAAGGCGATCAGCAAAGGTGCTGCGAGCCCCGGGTTCCTTGCCTTGCTAGGAAATTCGGGAGGATGCAGTGGGCGGGCAGAGCGAGGCCAGGTGACAATCCTGCGCATGTGCCAGGGCCCCCGCCTGTTCCAGGGATGGCGAGGCGGGTGAGTAACACCCGGAAGGACCTGGTGGTTGATGCTCATTCCCTCCCAGGGAGCCGGCTGCTCCCCTCTGCTGGTCAGAGTGGCCTTCCATTCAGAAGGTAGAATCTCAGCCAGAGGGTTTGTAGCGGGAATGAGACAAGGTTGTGGGAGGAAAAGGAACAGGGGCTGCGCGGGGAGGCGCTGGGAACCTGGGTGCATCCAGCGCCTCGGACCTCACTGTGCTCTGGCTTCTTCCCAGCACGTGTGCACATACTTACTTTTCAATTAAAATTTAAAAGATCAATCAGGAATATTTATGACCGGTGGTGGAATAACAACCTGAAGAGAGAGAAACCATTTAGGAAATTGACTCAAAAATTCACAGAGAAGGTAACGAGCCCAGAGCAGGAGGCTGGAATGAGAAATCGCATGGCAAGAGCTATCAGAGTTGGCTCCCCGCTTCGGTCCCAGATCCAAGGATAACGGGACCGTTCCAAGGGATTCCCCTTGACGCAAGAGGTGAAAAGTTTGATTTCAGCTGAAAGACCTCGAGGCTTGAGTTGAGACCCAGAAAGCGTCAGGGGACAGGGGCACAGCTGGGGAGAGGGGAGGTGTGCAGGAGCCAGGAGTAGATGCCACCAGGAAGGCCAAGGAGGAGAAGGACAAGAACCTGGGTCACGGGGGCCGCGAATGACCCTCCATTTGAGCCTCTCCCCCAATTTTAAAACTTCATTTCGGGTTCCTTCCTGGGCGCAACCTAATCCCAGGGCCTCTTGGAGCTTTGTAAGGGCAGAATGAATCTGCTTTCTAAGCAGCCATTAATCAGAGGGCTGGGTCATTAAAATGCTAAGCGTCCTCCCTTCCCCCAGCCAAGATCTGTCTCCTCCTAAATCTGAACATGTCCCCAGACCATGACCTCCAAGAGAAGGTGGCACTGGGTGTGGTTAAGGGAAAAGATGGCAGAAAATATTCTCAGCCGCAACGCCCGTCACAGAGGCCAGAAAAGAGCTGGGCAGTGGGCTGAAGGGTCTTTCAGGCATCAGGCTCTGAACTGTGCTCCCCAAAAGTCATAGGTTGAGGTCCTCACCCCCAGGCCTTCAGAGTGCAGCTGTGTTTGGAGATGGAGGTGATTCAGTTGAAGGAGGTAACCCGGCTGGGCCCTAAGCCAAGGTGACCCGTGTCTGCACAGGAAGAGGCGTTTGGGACACAGGCACACACGGAGGAAAGACGCGGGAGGGCACAGGGAGAAGGCGGCCACCTGCAGGCCAAGGACAGAGGCCTCCATGAAACCAGTCCTGCTGACGTCTTGACCCAGAACCTCCAGCCACTAGAATTGCGAGGAAATAGATGTCCGTGGTTTAATCCACCTTTAAGTTTAACCGGACTTTCAATGTGTCCCTAGCAAAGGAATTCACAGCCCGGGGATTGCGACCAGGAAGAGGCCACCCCCCAGGCTCTCCTTGTCCCGGGCATACCTCAGCACCAAGGGGTGGGCCTTGAGAGGGATCAACCAGAGAATCTTCCCAGGCTTCTCGCCAGCATTTCTGCAGCAGAGTCATCTGTTGAAATGTAAATTGTGAAAAATTTCAGGCTACGTAGTTCTCCAAGGAACCATGGCCTGATGCGAAGGGAACAAGCCGTGCCCCTCGATCTAGAGCTGAGGGTGGGAGAGGAGGGGGCCGCAGGCTGCACGGGGAAGTACCCCTGGCCTGGACTGCCCAGCACTGTGGCTTCTGGGTGCAAGCTGAATTGGGGGAGGGTGTCTGCTCTGCAGCCTCACCCAAGAGGGTCCCAGAAAGACCCTCATGGAAACAGAACAACCTCCAGGGACTGCAGTGAGGCCAGGACATCTGCTTGGGCTAGAGGAGAACAGGCCCGTGGTCAGAAAGAGTGGACAGATGGGGACAGCGAGGGGTGGGGCCTGACACTGAGCACCTTTGTAGGCACAGCGCGATGACTGTGTATCCCGGGGCCACACTGAGCATCTGGGCCTATAGAGTCACTGGATTCCAGTGGACACTGACCGTTTGCCAGCGGGCGTCAGCCAGCCCAGTGCTGGGCCTGTGAAGGGAGTGACCGCAGTGGGAGTAGCAGAGGCTGCGTGAGCCCAAGAGCATGGCTTCTTCTCAGCAAGGGCCACTTAGCTGCCTCTGCCTCCGAATGTCAGCAGCTGCAGCAACACACGCAGCCCCAACAAGGCAATCACCCCCAAGAAGACCAGTGGGGAACTTGGTGGCATGTTGACTTCTCTGGGTCTCTTCCATGTAGGAGGGCCAGATGTGCTTATTCTTACAGGAATGGGCACAAGCTCCAGGTATGGGTCTGCCTTTTCTGCCCACAGGGCCTCAGGCAGCACCACTGCTGAGGGCACGAGGGAATTTGAGCCAGTGCCTTTGACCGCCGGTACCACCAGGGGCTGACTTCACAGCAAAGGAACCATGGGAGGGGCCCATAGTACTGGACAAGGACCACCCCGAAGCTGCCAACTTTGGCGGGGCGCGGGGGGGGGGGCGCTGGCACAAATGTCTGTCTCACCAGGAAGTGATGCCTCTTGGGGGAAGGCGGGGAACCACAGAGGCAAGGACTCTTACAAGGAGGTATGACCCCGGTGGGAAGAAGTCCAGGGTTAGTAGCCATGGAGGGGGGAGGGGCCTTGCTTGCTGTCACTCGCAGCAACCCGCCCAGAGACGTGCTTCCTGCCCCCACACCTCTGAGCTCTGCAGGGTCAGAGTCCTGGTCTCCAAAGGAAGCCTACTTTCCTCAAATGGCCCAGTAAATCCCACCGCCCGCTAAGCTGTGGCTGCCACCTGGCCTTTCATGCTTCTTGGGCCGAGAGGCCAACAGATGGGGAGAGAGGGCCACCATCCTGGCAGGAGAATTGAGCCTGGTCATCTGGGAGGTGTGGGGAGAAGGTGCATGGCCCCCAGCGACCCCCTCTCTGGTGCTTCCTGGCCCAGTTGTCAGGGTGCGTAGACAAGTGCCCAGCCCTGCCTGAGAGGGCCTGAGACCAGGGGTGTGACCTTGGGGAATGGTGGCCTGGGGGCTATCACTGGGCCAAAGGCAAGGCCAGCAGCTGTGCTAGCAGAGGAGGAGGGGCACCAAAGGGGTGATGGGGCATTGAGGAGGAGTGTCTGTTGGTCCTGGGATGGCCGCAGTGGGGAGGCCGCCTGACCTCAGCGGGGGTGTAAGTCGTGCCTTTCGGTCCAACACGAGACCATCTTAGGACCAGTGCTCACAGCTGCCTGGGGGTCTGGGAGTTGAGGCTTCGTGCAGCCTCCACAGCAATTCACCTCCCCCTCTCCCCTGTCCTGCTTCCTCTCCATCCATCTAGAGGGGTTGATCCCTAACAAAAGCCCCACCTGCCCCACTCCAGCTCAGCATGGGGCTCTCAGGGGCCCCAGCCTCCACGTGGCACAAGCAAATCCATCTCAGAGAGGGCTACATGCCGTGTTCCCACTAAATCCAGGGTAAACACAATTATCCCAATGTGATTAGGGAAACAAAGACCCAAAGACAAGAAAGGGATGTGGGCATTTGAGGTTATACATATACTTCCCATAGGGTCACGGGGGTGGGCCCCCAGTGGAGAGGTTTCTGCCAGAGGCAGCAGGCATGTGGCTTCTGCTTCCGCTCAACTGCAGAGCCCTGCTGGGTTGAGGACTGCGTCCTGGGGCCTGTGCACAGGAGTCCCAGGACGTGACCAGGTGACCTGTCTGTGTGCCACCCATCTGGTGGCATCTATCCGTCAGGGCTGCCTCTCTGGAAGGGCAAAAACAAAGTCCAAAAACTTTTCACCTGGAGGCTTCAGCTTGTGTCCTGTCCTTGTGGGCGTTCCAAGGAGGTGCTTGTTTTGTTCAGCCACTTCCCTGAGAGGCCCTGTGTGGTGGCTGTCCCCTCGTCTCCTCTCTCATTTTCAGAGCCCCCCCACGCACACATGTACACACACTCACATGTGCACACACGCGATTTCCTCTGAATCCAAAAAACAAGGAAGAAAACAAAAAGCTGGCAGATGCTGATTTTTCCGCTCAACTGCACATATTTTATGGTATTTCTCTCTGTTTTTCTCCCAAGACGCCCACCTGACCTCACTCGCTCTCCAAATTCTCTCCATTGTGGCCAAATGTCACTGATCCTGTGAGGCTGTTCCAGCCCATGAAAATGTGCTGGAATGAGTGCATCTGCCCTTTGATCGGAACCCTCGCCTTTCCTTCCACAGCGATTTCTTTCCGACTTAAAAAACCCCCTCATTAGCGCGCCTTTCTGGCACCGCACACCTAGAAGGCGCCCCCGCCCCCAATGAGGAAGCCAAAGAAAAACCATCAGAGTTCTTGGTTTGTATTTGCATACAAAAGTCTTGGCATTTCAACTCCTATTTCAGGAGCTGGGGGAAGAAAACCCGCAGTCGTGCCTCCCTCAAACCGTCCAAAGACAAAGGACACGCGGAGAGGATCAGAGCCCTGAATCCCCACCTTAGAACGAAAAAAAAAAATTTTTTAAGAAAGAAAAACAAAAGGAAAGATAATGCCATTGCAAAAATTTAAACAATCATTTCCATAACCAGCTTAAAGGAAAGACAATTCTTCGAGAATCGTGCACACGCACTGAACCCAGATTTTATTTTTGCACCCATGTCGAGGTTTTGTTAAGAGATTTTCAACAGCCAACAATTTTCAGGCGTATCTGGTGCCAGGTGCAGCTGGATCCCAAGTTCAAACATAACAAAAACAGTGTTTCATGCTTAAGCTATTTCTGCCAGACCTCCGAATAGATGTCCCAATTTTAACCGAATTTGGAAGGACCCTCATTTGATGCTCAGCTCTGAATGTGCAGACTTCTCTGTCTTTAATGGTGCGGAGGTACGGCTGGAGGGGGAGCATCTGTAACCCGGCTTCTTAGGACACGCGTGAATTTGCCAGGTTTCTCCAGCAGCCGTAACTTTGCTTCGTTTCAGTGTTTACTGTTCTAAGTCTGCGTTCCGTGTGTCTAAATGGGAAAACTGCTGTGAACATGAAAAATTTCCTTTGCGAAGTCCCTCTCCCCTGCTCAGTACCAGGACCAACTGCTGGTTTTAATCTTATACCCACTGGGATGGTGTAGAACTCTCTCTAAAACCACAATGGAGACAACTCCGGAAATGTTTTAAGCACATGAAAAGCGAATTAAGAATAACATAAAAGCGCTGGATATCTCGCCCTCCCCCCCCATTTCAAAAACGCCGATGGGAACTTCAGGGCAGAGCAACCTTGGGGGGCATCAGAGAAGCAGATGGTGGGCGGATGAGGTGGGTCTCCGTCTCCGCTGCAGGCTTCACATCCCTTATTGTGACTTCTTCAGGCTGCAGGACATTTTTGTTCTCATTCTCTAGCTGCGCTAAGACACGGAAGATGATGCTGTAATGTGTAAAGCAGGCGTGGTCCACCACCTGCATGTGAGGCTCGCTGTTAGGTGTTTCGCCTTAGTTCTCTGTGCACCCCAGCTCTCGCTTCGCCTGGGACATGCAAAGAGCCTGAAACCTGTGTTCCCAGGACTGCAAGGAATCTGTGTACATGCACTAGCGCATAATGTTTTCCTGTCTGTTTGCCTTGACAGTTGGAAAATATGTTCTTATTTAAGGTACAACACAGCTGTACTGATGCCGGGTTATTTCATCATCTCCTTAGCAACAGATGCTAACATCTCTTATGCCAAACCCTGCCATTGTGTTGACAGGGCCACTTTCTGTGGCTCTCCTTCTCCTTCTGACTCTTGACTTTGCTGAGTTTTTCCAGGGCAGATTCCCAGGAAGAAATCAAACTGGTTCTTATTAATTTTTTTTATTATGATAAAAGGTACATAAGATAAAAGTTAGCACTTGAGCCATTTTTAAGTGTGCAATTCTGTAACCTGAAGGACAGCCACACTGCTGGGGTCCTATTGTTTTGTTTTGTTCTGTGTTGTTGTTTTATGGCCACACCTGTGGCATACGGACGTTCCCAGGTTAGGGGTCAAATTGGAGCTGCAGCCACTGGCCAACACCATGGCCGCAGCCACATGGGATCTGGGCTGCATCCACAACCTAACCACATCTTGTAGCAACAACAGATCCTTAACTCACTGAGCAAAGCCAGGGATCAAGTCCTTATCCCCACAGAAACTATGTCCAGCCCTTAACCTGCTGAGCCACAAAGAGAACTCCTTATCACTTTCAATACTGTCTACACACTAATTTATTGAGCCCAGCCCTTGGCCAGCCTGGCAACAGTGTAATAAAGGACTTGAGATCTTTGTCGTGTAGGTTGATGGAGTTGACATCCACCGGCGTTGATCTTGACAAGAAGGAAAGCAGAGGGCAGGTGGGCAAGGGCATGGTTTTACATAAGATGGTCAGGGAGCACCCCACTGAGAAGGATCCCCAGGTTTAAGATGTGAATGAGGCAGGCCAGCCCTCACATGGGCTAGAGAGATCTGTGAGCACAACACATACCAGCTGAATGTGTCTAGTTGAGGAGAAGATACTGGGTGTGTGTGAAGGGCACACACGGCAGAGGAAGTTGGAAGGTTGGGCAGGAGTCATATCATGGCCATCATTGGAGGCCATGGCTGACATGCCTGGAGTCACTGGAATGCAGAGTGTTGAAAACCACGGGGCAGATGAGACTTCCTAGGAAAAGAACCAGCATCTATTTTTCATGGGCACAGGATCAGCTTGTCTTGCTTGGCCTATGACCCTGGATAAGTCCCTACTCTGGTTTCCATTGGAGGTTCAAGAAGGTTGTCTGTGGATGACGCCAAGTCTCCTCTCCAGCTATGATGTTCAAAGTTCCTTTTTTAATCTTCTTCCAAGGGGCCTCGTCCTTCACCCGGAGATGCCTGGAGCTGTCCACCGAGCGGGCGATGGCCCCTGGCTGGAGGGAGGTCATCTAGAAAGCCACCATCATACTTGAAATTTTCCACTGACAGAGTTTACCCCCATAAGAGGAGAGAGCTGGCTTTCTTGTAGGAAAACGGGGTTCCTGTCTTTTCCTTGAAGGACTTCATGGCTCCGGTTGACAGTGGCAGTGAGGATTGATGGTGGAGGAAAAAGGGAAGTTGCACAAGGCTGGGTCACAGAGTGTTCCTGCTCCTAGTGTTCTTAGTGACTTAAGGCCTGTGTCATCACTGTCAACCTCTGGAACCTCCCGCTGCCTCCTGCACCCGTCTCTCTTCTCCAATCTCTCTGGGCTCCCGGGAGACTGTTGATAGTGAACCAGCAAGATAAGCAGGAAGTACGTTGGAAGCAAATCAATTGGAGAGTTTATTTTAAAAAAAAGAAAAAGAAAAAAAAACAGCTAATGCAGAATATTTGTTAAATCCTCAGGGAAAATACTTCCAACAACCATATAAATCCCCTTGGTCTTTGGCTCTGGGCAAACATACCAGGGCTTCAAAAACGAACTTGGTTTTAAGCTAGCCAGACTTTCTTTTGTCCAATCCTCAGCCATCACATTGATAAGTGCTGGGTCTCCAGCTTAGAAAAGCGAAAAGATAGAACCGCCCTCAAAACCTAAGTTCCCATCATGGCCCAGTGGGTTAAGGAGCCCACGTTGTCTCTGCAAGGATGTGGGTTCGATCCCTGGTCTTGCTCAGTGGGCTAAGGATCCAGCTTTGCCTCAAGCTGCAGCTTAGGTCATAGATGTGGCTCGGATCGCGCATTGCTGGGATTGTGGGGTAGGGTGGCAGTGGCGGTTCCAATTCGACCCCCTAGCCTGGGAACCTCGCTGTGCTGCAGGTGTAGCCCTAAAACAAACAACCAACCAAACAACAACAACAACGAAAAACACTTAGTGTTTTTTTAAAAAGAGCCTTGCCTTTGGTAATTCCTGATGGCTCTTGAATTGGCACGATGGTAGTGATTGATGCCACAGAGAACTGGCCTCGGATCCCAGCTTGGACCCTCTGGGCGGGTGGCCTGGAGCAGTTCCCTTGACCCCTGGAAGCCTGATGGCTCGTGTATACACAGGGGACGGTATCTCAGTGTTCCTGCGGCTCTGACGACTCCCATCTGTCTCAGGACTATTGTTAACGTTATTATTGTTACTACTGGAAGCTGATTTCCTCGGAATCCCCTAGTCCCCCAAAGTAATCAATTACGCCCCGGGTGCAGTCATTGGTTTTGTAGACATTTCTGTACAGAACAATGTTGGGTAATGGGGATGGATTGATAACAGCAGGAAAAAGCAGCACATGTTCGAGCCTGACACCACGTGGTGTCAGGACACCCCATTTGTCCCACGGCTTCTTACGCTGGAGAAGGAGTTGTGAGATCCCACCAAGCTTGAGGTGGGAGACATGAATTTCCTTACAGAGGGAGCAGGACCTTAATAGGCGTGGAGGAAACGGGCCAGACAGGACTGGGGGAAGATGCACTTGTTGGCACAATCTCGTGGGGTGTAAAGCAGAAGCTGAGCGTGGCTGGGCCTAAGCCTCCAGCCCTGGCAGCCAGCAGCCCTAGAAGCTCCCTTGGAGCTTAAAAAAACCATGGGGTTGATGGAGGCAAGCAAGCATGCTGAGTCATGGGCCTCTCCCCACTGCTGGGCAGATCATTCTCCCCTGTGCTCCGTGGGGCCCGGGGTTCAAGGCTATGCAGTGCACCCTGATTCCCACTGGGGGTGAAGTACCTGTGGGAGCTCACCCACCAACATGCCAAGTGCAGGTGCCCAGCGAGTGCAGACCCAGCTCCCGCCACCAGTGCTGATGTAAGAACTGTGATGCAGTGGCTGAGAAAAAGTGCCTCGGAGGTCTTCAGCATGGGTTGCTGGAGGAAGGCCAGGGATGCTTCTTACAAGAGGGGAGAAGGGCATTGGCCTTGTGGGAGCCCACCAGCAGCTATGGCACAGGACCCCAGAGAGGGAGGAGGGGGCTCTTCTGGAGAAGGAGCAGGGCACGCTGGCCAGGACCCCACTCCTCGGTCCAGGTACTGGGTCCTCAAGCTGGCGGGGATCTCTTCCAGGGGTTGGGGGTGGAGAGGGGCTCGGGATGGCTGACACCTCCCTGGAAGAATGGGGTTGGGGGAAGGGCCCAGAGACAAACACCAACTAAAGAGACAGACTAGCCGAGTGTCCGTTAGACTGCGTGTTGAGATGGACATCCAGGCAAAGGAATGAGTGGCACGTCCATCACCGAGGGGCTGCTCAGGGCGTCAGGGGAGCCTCCGGGGATGCTCTGTCCAGAGGACCACTGAGAGTTCTGTGGGACTGGGGCAGGGAGGCCAGGGACCAGCCCGACGTGTCTGAGGAGCAGGAAGAACGCAGGGCCGCGTGGGGGCCAGGACCGCGTGGGGGCGTCGGCCCCGTGGTAGTGGGGGTCCAGTAGGAGGCCATGGTGCTTGATCCCGAAAGAGGCGGGGGACTGGCAGCTACAAGGAGAGAAAGCCAGAGGCAGTAGAGCCAGGAGAACCAAGGGCCCCCCCTTGAGATGCTCGGGAAGTCTCTCCGAAGTCACTTTGTAAGGACGTCCCCTCTGGGGCGGACTGTCTAATTACTGGACGAGTGCAATGGGACAGCCGCATGGGAGCTCTTAATCTGGCAGCATTTTCCCAGGTTCACGAAGCTGACCGGGGTGGGGGGGGGTCCTTCATGCTCTTGGGACACAAGGGGGAATTCCACATCCTTGGGGAATAAGCCACAAAACCAGGCTCTGCTGAGGGCGTGAGCTCACCCCGCTGCTTATTTCTCCTTGCAGCTCAGAGCCTGATTCCCTGGAGAATCCGTGAGTGCTGAACTCCAGCCTGCTCTAGAATGTTCGGGTTCAAATCTCCCTACCATGCTGCTCTAGGCAGAGGTGGGATGGGATGATATGCTGAGGAAAGCGCGTCGCACACCTGTAAACACTTGCTGTTTCTAAGGGTGGTTTCCAGCCACGTCTTCAAGCAAATCACTGAGCTGGACGTAACAGTCCACTGAAGATGCCCTTTGATATTGGGACTTAACCGTCTCCTGTTGCAATTTAATTAAAACTGTGTACCAGTCCTTTGTCTTAACCTAATCACCATTTTACAGATTTACATGGGAAAATTAACCTTCACAGACTTTCATTTTTTTGCTTCTCAGTCTTTTCCCAGTTTATCCAACAGAAAAAAAAAAAATCAAAATGTACTAGACATTTCTCTGCTTTCCCCTGAGAAAGACTTTTCAGAAATAGAAGATTTTACAGGAAAATTTAGAAGGATTTATTCTAAGGTATCGTAATCCTGATACTGGATTACACTATCTGGGCATTTCTTGAACAATAACTCCTAACATCGTCAATAATTCATTTTAATATGAATTTCGGCTACATAGGTTAAATCTTTAGCAACAGCTGAAAAGCAGAGACGACGTGATTAAAAATACATCGCAGACTTATAAGACATTTATTTCTTAGAGGATGCAAATTTTTTTTTTTTGGCTTTTTTGGGGGTAAGGGATAGGAGTTCTTTGTTTCCAAATACAGAGAATTCCAGAGAAGTTTATTTTGCCAATATTGCTTGCCTGTAAAACCTTGAACATAAAGAAATATAAAAGGACGGATGAAGTGAAAAATCTCTCCCCACATCAAAAACCTAGAATGATGCTGAAATTCCAGCAAGAAAAAAAAAATCCAATTCATGTACCGGGCACAATCTGCCACTCTAAAAGATGTGTAAGACCTCTAGATAAATTATAAGGCACTCGTGGAAGTTGCATATATTGATTAAAACATCAAGCAGTTACATACCAGCCAGTAATGAATTACTTCATGCTGGAAGATAAAACTTTGTGATATTTAAAATTACAGACTTGAAAGTAAGTAAAATTACCCCTAATTACGCAGAAGGGAGTAACACCTTCGCAGTAAACAAGATAAGCACCTCAAACAGCACTAATAATTTTAATTAACATTTTCCAGTTTCCTTCCCGCTCCTCTCAAGGTCACCTCCTCCCTCTTGGAGGAGCAGCAGTACAGCTGCTGTGATACCAACTTCCACCGCATTCCTGATCGAGGATCAAGCCCCACGAATATTGTATAGGACGGACTTTTAAAAAGAAGTCACTGTGTAGCCAAGTAAATACAGATCCGCGGCAGCCCATTAGCCACGATTCAAACATGAACTGCGCATGGAATTCTCCATCCTGGTTACGGCAGTAACTTGTCTTGACCAAGTCCCTGGACTGGAATCATGAAATATGCCTGAACTGTCGAATATGCAGATTCTAATCAGAGTCCAGCAGACAGGAGGTATCAGTGCTGGGAGTGAACCTCATTTGTAGCACACCCCGTCTATACCGTATTTGTAGTCTTTGCTGAGTACCGATGAATACACTCATTTGTTCAAGATTTATGATTTTGCTCGACTGTTTTCTCTCTTTTGCAAATTAAGAAACCAGTAAGAATAGGGCTTTGTTATATCAATGGGTTTGTTCCATGCCACAAATTCAACGTACGAGGTCACTCAGAATATAATGTGTAGCGAAAGAATCTCATTAGGACTCAAATGAATGTAAAATGTGTCAATTTGATCCAAATGAGAACTGTAGTAAAACCATGTTTGATGTTCTCGTGCAATAAATCTTTAACATTTGTCTGTAAAGTATTAGAGAACCCACAGGGAAATCTGTGTTTGTGATAGCAGCATAGTTCCCATGGTTTTCCTCTATTTATTCTTCGTCGGCGTTCAGCATATGGAAGTAAAAAGTGGGGGAAAAGAAAAAAAGCGAAGATGGGAGTTCCTATGATTCTAAGGGAAACAGAAAATGTACCTCATAGTCGTTCAGATACTTTAGGAAAACTAGGAATAATTGCAAAAACAAATGAGAGAAGTGAACCTTTGCAGATAGGATTGTGTATTTCCTGAGATGCACAAAGCATCTTTCGGTTCCAGTCTGGGAGAGCCGCGCCCGGCTGGATCCGTGTTTGACCTGAGCGTCTTTTACATTTAGACTTGATTTTGGTGAGATGCGAATGTTTTCGTTGTATGTTGCCTATGTGATGATCGCTGTCTTTCCGATTCATTTTTATTTGGATATATTCATATTGTTAATTACTGTTGTATTTCAATTTTCTCCCAGTATTTTTGTTCCTTCCTAATGGCTTTATGGTTCACTGGACCGAAATGACTAAAATGAAAGATTTCCAAGATTTCTTCTGGGAGTAATTTACAAAAGACCACCATTTTTTAATTGCTCCTGATGTTTAGTTCTGGATATCTGCTTCGGAAAGAAATCAATCTCCGTCTTTTCGGTGCCATACTGAGCACATCATCATCTTTTTTAGAAATCTGGATAATGAAGCCCTTTTTCCCCTTAAATTACTTAAGCGTTTTCTTTCTCAGTCTGATTTCTCTAGCAGTTAGGAGCGCCAAAATCATTATTAGTTCTGTTGACATTACTTCATTTTTTTTTTTTGCAGAAACTTATTTCTCTCTTTAATGTAGTGAAAAATAATGATCATCAGTATGACGTCAAAAGTAATTAAGAGAAATAGGAAGGTTTGCCCAATAGGAGAATTCTTCCTGTCAAAGAATGAAAGAAAATTAATTTCTGCGTGTCAGTGTAATTAAAATCTTTTTTCAGAGTCCCCTAGTAGAAGAAAAAGTTAGCAACTGGTATGGCTTCCGTAAGAAACAGCTCATTAAAAATCTGTTATGCTAAAGACTTCCTGGCATCACTGAGAGAAGATCCATGGGAACGTATTCTGTCAAGAAGTGATTTCTTGGGCACACCACACTAAGATTCTCTTAAAAGGTGGCACTCTCTGTTTTCAGGCATATTGACACACACTCCCAGGAAATATGCTGATTTCAACATCAAATTAGCAGGCGGTTGGAAAGGGGCGTCTTCTCTCATTACCTTTAACTAGAAACGGCCATTGCCGATGTGGCACAGAGAGTTGCCACAGTGGACCCACTCTTTTCTGTGCTACGTGGTCACCCGAATTGTAAAGGCCATGGTAGTTGACAACCAATAGTCTTCTTTTCTTCTGCAAAATCCTGTCACTAACCTTCACTCTGATACCCAGTCTGTGTTTAAGAAATGCAGATTAAACTAGGGCATTCCTGTCTTCGCTCAGAATTGTGTGATGCTCTGTGTCCCGAAGAAGGTAGTTCTTCAGGCCAAGGCTGCGCAGCCTCAACCAGGCAAGTTCCACGTTGGACAATTTTTTCCTTTCACGTGACTTTCAAAGAAGGACTCGTCCGTGGTTGGAATGTGTATACATCCATGACATATATGATATGTATAATATATAACATATTGCATGACATTTTTTCTAGCAGATTTATTTCCCTGGTTAATCTGGGCTTGGATTAATGTGAACGTCAGTTGCCTCCATGAATGGACACCGTGTTGGAAGGAGGCAGGTGTATGCTAGGTGTACAGGGGAAGCCAGCCGATGGTTCACTGAGGCAATTTCCGTGCAGGAGCAGGAGCAGGCTATGCAGGATTCTGCTCGAGAATCCTAGTTCTAGAAAGAGGTTCCAGAGGAACCCTGGTCCAGCCCCTCTACCAGGGAGCGCCGGCCTCCGGAGGGTCCACAGGCCCGAGCCCATAGTCAGCAGGACAGTCGCTGTCTAGCCGAGCATTACAGTCGGGGGACTGCCTTGTGTGGGAAGCTTTTGAAGCCCTGGGGGCTCCCCTGGCAGTGCTACCTTTGTAATTTGGAGGGGCCTCAAAAACGGCCTGAGCTTCTAACTCCCCTGGAAAGGGAGCGCTCTCCTCCGTGGTGAAGGGCACACACAGATCTTATTTCCTAATTCTCTTTTACAGTTGCCTGTATGTTCCAGCTGAAGCTAGAAAGTCACAACCTCTTTGCAGGCAAGTGGGGAGGAGGCACCCCTCTCCTGGGACCATGTCACTGCCCTGCCCCGAGAGGCTGTCTGGATTCCACTGCTAATTAGAACGGGTCCTGGACATAACGTGCCCTGCAGGGCCCTCCCATGCCCACCTCCACGCCCCCTTCCCACCTCACAGTGGCCTGCAGCCCCTGGTCTGGGACCAGGGGACACATCCTTCGCTCACCCCTCTGCTGTCTCTGCCTCTCATCCCCGGTTTTATCCCCAAGGCCCTTCTCCAGTTTATCACTGTTGCTTTTTCTGCTGAGTTAATCTTTCCACCAACACGTCGCTCATCTGATTGGACTTACAGTCAGATTTACAGAGAATGGTTCCTTCAGCTGGCGCTCAAAGCCCCCTGCAGCCTCCTATTCTTCTCCCTACATGTACTCTACGTCCTAGGTGACCTACAGAAGGAAGACGGGGGGGACAGATCTGCCCCGGGTCCCTCCCCAGCTGAGTGCGTGTGAATGAGTTAAGTTCCATTTGGGCCTCCATAAAAATGATGCTGAACACATTTCCTACCGCAGAGGGTCACTGGGAGCCATTAGCAAGGTAAAAGATGTAGTCTGCGGCTGTGCTTGGCACACAGTAGGTGCTCAACGCATTATGTTCTTTTCAATACGGGCAGTCTCCCCGACGTCCATGCCGTTCTGTCCGCATCACGCAGCCTGTGTCAGTTGATGGATGTTCTTCCCCTCCCCCGCCACCTGTCAGAATCCTCACCGTCCTTTGGGATCTGTCTGTGAATTCTCCCGCCGTCCACTTTGTCAACGGGGCAGGGCCCTGTCTCTGTCTCCTCCGAATCTCCAGGGCTGGCAGGAACAGGTCTGCCCTCAACAAATTAGCCTTAAATGAGGAAATGAACTGAACCGCAACCTCCTCCCAGGAAGCGCCCCCGCCCTCCCATCCAAAAGCCACCTTGCCCTCCTCCCGGCTCCAACAGACCATCTTGCTGCCCCTTTAAGGGGGTGTCTAACAGTTTCGGCCTTGTAATTGGGGAGACGAGCTATACACAAACACAGCCATAATATATTGAGCTCCTTGGGGGCAAAGGCTGTCTCAGCCGCTATGATGGAAGCGTCCATGACATCCATGGCAGACCCTAAAGGATTATTTTGATGGAAGGTGTTCCTCGCTCCATATAATAGGTCCAATTTAGCCAAGTGCTCCATCAAGCAAGTTTCCGATTCTCTCATTGACTTAATTATAGATACATAAAACTTGGCAGGGATTACATGAGTGACTATTTAACCCCGAGATCCCTAGATAAATTGTTGACATTGTTTTGGAAAGCCTCCCTAAAACTTGAGTTATTTATTTTTCCTCCCACCAGCACAAAGTTGAGAGTGAAGGCGATTTTTTTTTTATGAGCTCCCCACCCCCACGTTTGTTCCAACCCTTATCCGGGCAGGTCTCTTTCCAGACATCTTTGCCCAGTAATAATTATAGTGTGTTCCCAACCTAACTGATGGCTGGTGTCCTCATTAAGGACCATTACCCTGAAAAAGGTGTTTATTGAACCTGGCAGAGTGCTGATATTTGTTAGACCCTGTCATATGGTTGATGGCGTTTAGTCAGAACTCATTGGGAAACAGGAGTGAGCTGTTGAAACTGGCACCGGCAGCAGGGCAGGGAGGTGGGCTCAAGATGGCGCACGCGTCTCCACGGTGCCCAGAGGCCAAGGGAGGCTGTTCCACCAGGTGGCCGGCCTCCTCCACTCCCCCCCGCTCTGCAGGCTGCTGAAGGGATTTCTGTTGCGTGAAAGGTACTCACTGCAAGTAGACAGGAATTGGAGAAACCACGGCACATTCGGATTTCACAACTACTTCTGTCCTACACCCCCGCGATTATTCTGAAAGGATTGTGACTGATTGGAGGATTGATACCATTGGGAAAATGTACATTTTCAGATAAATCGGGAACTGAATTCCTTGTATGAGTACAAAGGCTCGAGCTCATTGAGAGATGAAAACACTTCCTTCCAGAAAGCATTGTGGAGATAGCAATTTTTGTGTGTAGACCTAGTATTGCCTTATGCTAGTCTTAAACGTCTTAAGAATACATCAATTGTGGAAAGCGGAATATTGGGGCATCAAGGTCTGGGGAAAGGACTGCCCTTGATCCGGGCTCCCCGCTCCCCCAGCTGTGGGAGGACACGGCATTTCCAACCTACGATCTTCTTGTTGGTAAAACTGAATGACTCCAATGATTCTAAAATACGCATGATGTGCTGGAAATGCTGATGTGAGACCAGGTCAACGAAATATGATTTCGCCCCCGAGAGGGACGGGTAGGCCGGTGGAGGGAGGGGTGGCGTGTTTCTGTAGATACTTCTGGTGCCTCTTCAAATCTATGCAGAGACCAGGAAGCGTAGAAACACAAAAGCTGAGAGAGCTAATTCCGTCCAGAAAAGACGGACTCAAAGTAGAGACAGGGGCTACCCTGCCGGTGGCTTTTCACTGCATCCTTGTATTTGCATCACAAATGACCCAGGTGCCGGGCCCTGGGCTAGGTTCCGGGATTATTTTAGGGGACAAGCACAGTCTCTACTGTTCCTGAAATAAGCTAGACTTAGTTGAGAAGGAAGAAGAAACCAGGTTAGGGAATGAGGCAAGTATGAGGGTGAGGAAGAGGCCGGGGGCTGGGAGGCCCACGTGGGGCAAAGTGAGGCCACGGGAGGAAGTGCTGTCTGTGTGCTGACGGCTGCAGAGAACACGGGATCAGTCAGATCTGCCTGGGGAGCCATCCTTCCAGACTGTGGAGGGATGCTTGAGGCCAGGATGGATGCGGGTCCATCGGGCAGGAAGTTGTCTGTGGTCCATCATGGTGTGGACAGGGGGACAGCTGGATGGGTCACATGGTTCCTGGGAGGCACTCTTCCTGTCCACCTGGACAGCAGGTAACACCTCCCTTTAGAGAGGCTCACCCACGTGGAGCTGGGCTGTGTGTGTCTCACAAAGTGCGAGGGTGGGAGGCCCCCATCCCAGAGCTGGTGTGGGGGCTCCGGACTCTCCCCACCCGTGTGTCTGGGCCGCGTCTCCCTCCCACTCTGCAGCCCTTGGCAAGGACTTCCATCCTCTCTGCCACGCCTGGCGACCTGAGGCTGCCCCAGCTGAAGCCTCTTTTCGCATGATGGGGAGGAAGAGGGAAGCCACAGAAGGAAGAGAAACTACCTACCTGGACACAGACATTTCTCAGACCCCCCACCCAGCGACTCCTGGGTCTCTGACCAGACAGTGTCACAGGACGGCCTTCCTGCGGAGGGGGCTGGAAATCAAGCTTATTGTTTCTTTTGCTTTTTTTCCTGTTCTGTCTGTTTTTTTTTTCCTTTTCTTTCTTTCTCCTTCCTTCCCTCCCTCCCTCTCTCCCTCTTTCTTTTCTTTTCTTCCTTCCTTCCTTTCTTGCTTGCTTTCTTTTTTTTTTTTTTTTTTGCGTTTTATGGCCACATCTGCAGCATAGGGACATTCCCAGGCCAGAGGTCAAACCGCAGCTGCAGCTGCCAGCCTACACCACAGCCACAGCAAGGCGGGATCCTTAACCCACTGATCGAGGCCAAGGATCAAACCCTCGTCCTCGTGGATACTAGTTGGTTTCGTAACCCACTGAGCCACAAGGAAAACTCCCATAATCAAGTTTATTTTTAAATTTGTTGATTTTTTTTTTTTTTTTTTTGGGCTAGACACAATGATGCCTCCAATAAAGTCAGGTTTCCTATCAGTGAGGAGGAGAAGGGAGGTGGATCGTGGGTGGGCAACAGCAGCTTCTCCCTCACTGCCTTCTCCTACCATCGCTCTCCTGGGTTTTTTGCTTGTTTGTTTTGTTCTGTTTTTGTTTTTGTTTTTCTGCTTTTTTAGGGCAGCACCCATGGCATATGGAGGTTCCCAGGCTAGGGGTCGAGCCGGAGCTGCAACAGCCAGCTGACACCACAGCCACAGCAACGCCATCTGAGCCGTGTCTGCAACCTACACCACAGCTCATGGCAACACCGGATCCTTAACCCACTGAGTGGGGTCAGGGATCGAACCCACAACCTCATGGAGCCTAGTTAGGTTTGTTAACTGCTGAGCCACGAAGGGAACTCCCCTCCTACTTATATTGATAGTGTGTGTTACCACCTAGCTGTGTGCACATCAGCAGATGCTTTTCTCCTTCATGTAAATGCCAGGAGCTCTCAGCTTTACTGGTCTTATTCACCAACAAATTCCTAAGGCCCAAGGAGAGCCCAGCACATAACGTGTGGCTAATAGGTATCCGCTAGGAATAAATGAGAGCCACTTTCTTGCAGCGTTGGTGACGGATTGGAGGTGGGTGAGCGGGGCGCAGAGTGACCCCAGTTTCCACTCATTCCCAGAACAGATGGCGGTACCATTACTGAGAAGCGAGCCTGGAAGAGGACAGTTCAGGGGTGAGGCCCATGGCCTCGTAGGTACCGATGTGAGCTGTAGGCTGGCAGCTGGCTAAACACATGTGGACTCGGAGGAGAAGCCTGGCTGGAGAGGCACCTTTGAGACTCATCCAAGAATAGGTGGAAATCCAAGCCAAGGCCGTGGCTGAGGTTACTGAGGGAGAAAATAGAGGAGGGAGGACCATTCGGCTGCTGGCACCGTAGGATGGTGGGGGGCAGTCACGAGAGATGCGCTGCCCATGCCAGCAGGTCCCAGCTCAGTGCGGTGTGTTCCCCGTGGTGAGGCGTTTGGACTGAGCCATGCCTGGAAAACACCCTGGGTTTGTTTATTCATTCATTCAGCAGGGCTTCACTGATGTTCACTGCACACCAAGCACCGATCGGGGCCATGAGATAAGGAAAAGGATGAAGACACTGCCCCAGGGCTCACTGCCCGCCTGGGGAGACAGGTATGTGGAAAATGGATTTATACACTGAGGCAGCAGGTGAAATGATTGAGGTGTGCCCAGGAACTGAGAGATCACAGAGGGGGCTGGGCAGGGGCTGGGGAGGCACTGAAGCTGCTGTGTGTGATGTTTGGAGTTAGCCAGTTGGCCGGACGTGGATTAAAGACACACCCAGCCTAGGAGCCTGCGTAGCACGTGGTATGATTTGTTCAAAGCACTTAGGGCTGTTGGTGTCATCAAAGGCAGCATGGGACAGGAGAGGTGGATGTGGAGACAGGCAGAGAAGGGTGAGGAGAGACACCCACATGTCCTTGTAGGGGACAAGCTGTCACTCAGAAATTTCAAAGAATTTTCTGTGAGCTGGGTCCCGGCAGCAGTGTGGCGGTTGGGCTTAAGGGGAGGATCTGGGTGTAGGGTGAATGGTCAGAGGTTGGGCAGTGGTCCAGGCAGGAGCTAGTGACGTTCTGGTTCAAATATTGTCAGTCCACGTCTATCTAAAATTTCACACCAGCTAAAACTATAAAAGGTTATAATTAGAAAGACAACATGAGTTTCAGATGTGAAATATATATGTGTATATATTGCATAGATCTATGGTTTATATATTTCGGTGTTCATGTATTTATGTTTTACCATCGGGGCCACCCCGATAACGAAAGAATGAAAAGTCAGAAATGCATCAGAAACACGGGCATCCTGGCTCCCCAGGCGAGGATGTCTGATGGAAGAGAAGGAACAGAGAGAGAGGCCGTCCTCATAAAACGTCACCCCCCCAAAGAGATATTTTCCCCCAAACTCCCAGACAAAAGTAGAAGATGAAATCTACCTGCATGCTCGTGTTTATTTTCAGGAGAACACCCCTCACTTCCACCGGGCGAACGCTCGGAACCCCGAGGAAGCCTAGAACAGTAAATGCAAAGTCTAGGCTTTGGACTCAAAAGCGGCCGTAAACGTGCAAACAGCATGCTTCCTTCGGCGGGCAGGGCACCTCTCTGGTGCCGGGAGAAAGGCCCACGTGGGCTGAGGTGCTTTTCTCGAGGGGGCTGCTCTTGGAGGTGGTGGGTTCTGGGTTGGGGGCCTGAGTGTGGGCTGAGGCGCCTGCACAGATGCGGTGGGGGCTCCTCGCAAATCATCCTCCTTGGCTTCCAGACGTGTCTGCAGCTAAAAAATAGCAATAGTGATGTGGCTAAGGGTCATGCCCGCCCCAGGTGTCCCACGGGGTTCTGAATCCATCCGATCAGAGGGCGTGGGGCCCAGGGCACGGTCTCCGCAAACCTAAGGGGTATTCCTCCCCAAGGCACGACGGGCCCGTGAAAAACCCAGTCAAGGAAAAGCAAGTAAACCGGTCCCTTTCTCAGTCCTCTGCCACAAAGGGAACATTCGTGAACGCTGAGCATCACCTCCCTCGGGCGTGATGGTTTTCCCTCCCGCCGGTCTCAGGTGATCCTGTAAATTTCTTCCGAGGCTTTGTGAGGGCAGCCCGACAAACAGGGGGCATTTTCCCAGGGGGGCACCAACCACCCTCCGCTCCAGCTTGGTTCCAGTTGTTAATTCCATTACATGGAGCCCAACAGATGTCTCTTCTTCCAGCCAAAGTGCATTCTCTTCATTCATATATTTTATGCTTTTGATTTACAGCTTGCATAGATTTCTTGGCCGACTGTTCCCTGGGCTGGAGGAGCTCAGGGCAGGGTGGGGGGCGGAATGCGCGGCCCAGAGTAGGGCGCCTCCACGGGATGAGACCTCGTCCTGCTCCCGACGTTGAGAACATCAGAGTCATTTCTCCTCTGCCACCGATGTGTACTCCTTTGTAGCCACGTCCAGAGCCTCCATCACAAGGGCGCAAAGGGGGGGCTTGGCCCTGCCTTCCAGCTGTCGCCCAGCCCGGGGGGCACAGGCTGCCCTGTGCCAGGTGGCCCTGACGCATCACACATGTTCCTTCTCACGGGCCGTGATTTACCTCCAAGAGGCCTGCCAGGCTCTCCAAGGATGAGAGCAGGGACAAGTGGGTCCTTTCTCTCGTCTGACTAACAGGAGCAAACGAAGTGGTGTCACTGTGCTTGCCATCTGCGGAGGTGAGCATGACGCCTTAGCACTTGTAAGGGAATCCACTGGACCGACTTCCATTTCCACCACCCCTGGAGGCCCCCGTGGCCCCAGCACCCAGGCTTCCCTCCTCCATGTGGGTCAATACTGCTATGCCTCAGGGCCTGGGGAGTGCCCGTGGGGGTGGACCCAGGGATGGGGTGGGGTGGGGGCCTGGCTCTGTCTGAGCCCCTGTTCTGCCTTCTGCAGCCCAGATTACGGAGTTTTTTCTTTATCCCCTTTCTCCGCCATTTCATCATCCTCTCTTCCAACCGACTGACATGGGTTCTGCTCCTTCAAAGTTTTTGCTAAAGTCCCTGATAACGTCTGGGTCCCCAAGTGCACGCACGCATTTTCAGCCTGTTCCTGAGTGTGTGTATATTGCATATATCCATGGTTTATGTATTTCTGTGTTCATGTATTTATGTTTTATCATTCAGTTCCAAAGACATAATAACGGCAGACAAAGTACAAGGGGAGAAAAAAATGTAAAAAGACACAGGCACACGAAAATCCAGGCCATACCTCTTGGCACCCAAGGGGACAGGCAGAGCAGGTGGTGAAAGGTGTTCACGCTGCAGACACTTGCATGGGCAGGACAGGGCTGCTGGAAGTCCCCTGCTAGCCATGTGCTACCGAGGACACCCCTGGAAACCAGGGCAAGGAGGGTTCCCCATCTACCCACCAGCGGAGGCAGGCAAGGCAGCTGCTGGCATTGACATTGTGGCTGTACCCCCATACAGCTAGAGGGGGCTTGAGGAAGGAAGGACCATCAGATGCAGGCTTGTGCCCAGAACTGAGCCAGGCCCTGGTGGGCACAGTGACCCGGGGTGGCCTTGTACAGTGCCAGGGCTCAAGGGACAACCAACAAGCTCCTGAGCTGGGCAGAAGGCAGCGGGTTGGGGAGGGCGTCAGAGAGCTCCTTTCTCTCTCAAGACCCATGAACACAAAATTCCAAGAAACATTTGCAGAAAACTTGTGCCAAGGAAAGCAGGCAACATGGTTGTTAATGTGAAGATGCATTTGCTCCAGATGAAATTAGAACAACAGAATTGCAGGAAAAAGACCTTAAACCAGTATGTTTAGCATCTCAACATGTAAAGAAAAACATAAAACCCATTTTTAGAAGATGAGAAATTATGAAACCAAAAGGAAAACTTCAAATGAGACTAAGCAGCTATGAAGAGGGGAATCAGGTGGAAATCTTGAAAATATCATGAACAGAAGAAAGACTTTTCAGCAGCAACAAAAGAAGCCTGAATACGACAGAGGAAGATCTTCAAAGCTCTGAGAAGGAACATCTGTCAACCCCAAATTCTGCGCCCAGCTACGTCTTTTTTAAGAGTAGAAATATATATATTTTTAGATAAACAAAGGCTAAAAATTTGCCATCAAAGGCCCTCAGTGAAAGAGCTACTAGAAATCTTACTTCAGCAAGAATACAAGCAAGCCTAGAGGGAGGAGGCAGGTGTAAAAAATATTGATAAAATACACCAGTAAATGTAATTAATTATTGACAATGAGAAAGAATGATTGTGTGTGTTTTGTGTAGTGAACTCAACCTTAGACAACCTTACTGAGGAAGATGGAGAGGGGCGGGAAGTTAGTCATGGGTCCCAGTGTGCAAAAGACCTAGTCTTATTCAGGAGTTAGATGGAGACACGAAATCCCTCTAACCTATACGCCTATGTAATCTGAAACAAAATTTAAACAGGGATACAGTCCATATCTTTCAAACCAGCAGAAAACATGCAAAAGACGTAGAAAAAAAGAAATCCTCAGATTCAATATGCAAAGATAAATGTTGATAAAGACGACCCAACAAGTAAGGTAGTCATAATTTCAAATGGGTCTATTATTGCAAAGAATACAATAGATTAACTTTACATATGAAAATCAGAAAATCAGTCTGATTAAAAACACATATATATGTTTCTTATGAGAGATACAACTAAAATAAAATGAATCAAAAATGTTTTCAAGAGTTCCCATTGTGGTTCAGCAGGTAAAGGACCCAACATAATGTACCTGAGGAGGTGAGTTCGATCACTGGCCTCACTCAGTGGGTTAAGGATCTGGCGTTGCCACAAGCTGCAGTGTAGTTTGAAGATGTGGCTTGGATTCTGTGTTGCCCTGGCTGTTGTATAGGCTTCAGCTGTAGCCCTGATTTGGATCCCTGGGAACTTCTAAATGCTGCAGGTGTGGCTATAAAATGAAAAAAAAAATGTTTTCAATAGAGATGAAAAAACATATCCCAGGGAAATACTAACAAAGAAAATTGTTTTACTGATGTTAATATAGAAAATATAAAATTAAATGTAAAAAGAGAGACCTTATGTTATGATGACAAGAATAATAAAAAGATAATTCCATCAATTGAATTCAAAACAATATTTGAAGACCTTTTGAAAAGTAAGATTTACTAAACAAACCATAGTTTGAAGAGAAAATTATAATGCAGTCATGAAAATTGTGAAATATTTGGAATGAGGGACTATAACACTAGCACACACAATATTTATGGGATGTATCTAAAGTGATACTTAGAGAAAAATTTATAGACTTAAACAAATTTATTAAAAGAAAGAAATATTTAAATAAATAAAAAGAAAACAGGAGAAAGGAATAGGAATATTAAGAGCAAAATAACTAAAATAAACATAGAGATCAACAGATGTCTTTAGAAATACTCATTAAATAAGAAAAACAAATAACAGCAACAAAAACCTCAATGAGAATCAACAAGAGAAAAAAGAAAAAGTACAAAAAATGAAGATATCCTGAATGGAAAGGAGGCTTAACTAAGGACAAAATATATTCTGAACAATTTAATATATCAATAAATTTGAAAAGTTAGATAAAATGTACAACTTTCTAGAAAGTATTCACCAATACATTGATAAAATTATTTTAAAATAAAAGGTACAGAAAGTGGGAATAAACCTATAATCACTAAATGAATAGAATTGTTGGTTAAAAAAAAGGAATGACCTGAAAGACACTATCTAAGATAGTTTTACAGGCATGGCTAGATTTACAGGTGAATTTTTCCTAACCTTCAAGAATAGATAATTCCAAATTCACACAGCCATAAAGACTGGAAAACAACTGAACATCAACCCACCTTAGATTTTTTTTTTCCAGGAATTCAAAAACGGTGCTCTATCTATACAGGTCTATATCATAGTACCAAATGAACAGGAAACTGTAATTTACAGTCGATTCAGAAAAGCATTGATGAAAACCACTGCTCAGGTTGAGTAAACATAAATCAACTAACAAGAAACAGAAGAAACATTTCTTAACCCAATGAAAGAGATCATCCCACAGAGCAAGCATCCTCCTGGCAGTTCACCATTAAACACATCCTTTCTAGCCAGTTACAAGGGAAGGGGGCCCAGATCTTGAACACCCTGCCTTAGCCCGTGAAGGATGAATAAAATAGAAGATTTAAATGTAAGGAATAGCCAAAGGCTGTTCTTTACAGACAGTATTATTACATGAAATATTTTCACAATAAATATTTATTGAAGTATTTTAACAAGAACGATTTTATGTACAGAAAATATTTTAACGATGAAAATCAGGGCTGACAAGTAAACCTGTAAGATGGCATGCCAGTACTTTCTCAGTAGGCATTTGAATTGGTGGCACTTCTCCTTTTTTTTCTATGTGTTAATGGGAAGTAGCAGAGAGTGCGATATTAACACCTTAAAACTTGGGTGCTGCTGTCCCTGCTCATGGGTAGGCCATTAGCCAACACTTGTTAAATGAATACACGAAGCAGGTACAAACCAGTTGCATTGTTGACAATTTTCTCCCAGTGGGTGACTGATCTTTTCGAGTGCCGATGACAGTTAATCGTTTTAAGGTCAGGCCCCTGGAGAGTGGAGGAGGTGGGTTCTGGTCTAGGAATGTGCAGGGTAAAGCCCATGCCCTCGTCTATAATGTTTGATGAGCTATAAGGATGTGGGGTTCCTTCCTTATTCCTAAGGTCTAAGGTAGGCAGGTAGGTAAAAGGCAGACAAGGAGGCAGGGATCAGGCAGAGCTGGGAGGTTTTTAACATGCTCAGCTAAGGCGTATGGACTTTGTTTTAACACCTTTTCCAGGTGAAGGCGGGATGGGGAGCCTTACAGCCCTCCGAAGATTGGGAAGAAAACTAGTCCTGAACTCCAGAGGACGCCGACTTCCCTGAGAGTCTCCTTGGCAAAGCACGAGTCACAAGACTCGCCATGGGCCACCTTGTAGGACGTGCTGGCCCTGGGTTTCTGCCCCTCGATCTGAGTCTCCCCCAAGAATATGGTGGAAGACTTTCTTTCTTTTCTCTTTTTTCGGTCTTTTTAGGGTCACACCCACACCACATGAAGGTTCCCAAGGTAGGGGTCGAATCAGAGCTGTAGCCGCCAGCCTACACCACAGCCACAGCAACATCAGATCCGGGCTGTGTCTGTGACCCACACCACAGCTCATGGCAACGCCGGATCCTTAACCCCCTGATCGAGGCCGGGGATCGAACCTGTGTCCTCATGGATACTAGTCAGATGCATTTCCGCTGAGCCACCACAGGAACTCGGGGAAGACTTTCCATAACGGTTATCTATACTTTTTTTAAAAAAGTGAAAGTGAGTGGGTATTTGTACATTACATGCCATTCATTATTCCAAATGTAATTTTAATCAGTTCGACATGAAAGCATCTTAATATTCTCAATAACGGCGCTGGTAACTTTAAATATTAAAATCCACATTAGGAATTCCCCTGCCTATGTGAAAACGGCGGTGTTTGCATTATGGATTGTGAAGTTTGACCCAGTCTGTGCTTTTTGAGCTCAATTTTAGATGATCCTTGTGCTGGTTCCCAAGCCCACAGCAAATGCCAGGGAGATTAGGGGTAAACAAGACCCTAACACACCAAAATTAAATGTTCCTAATTATCAACTTTAAACAAATCCTCATTATGCAGCAGGGGTAATTCCACACCACGTGTTCGCGACACTCAGAGAAGGCTTTTAGGACACACAGCATTACCATAATTTTTTCGACTGGGGTTCTCATAGGACATCAGATAAAGTCCCTACCGTTGATTTTAATTGCATTGGCTGCATTCTTAATTAAAAACTGTACAAATGGATTTTATGCCATGCCAAAAGAAATCCAAGTTCATTAGTTATAAAATCTTTTAAAAATTGATGCAACTATGTGAATTCCTTAAAAGTTTGAACTCAAAGTCCTCATTTTATGTTGAGTTGCTTTTAATCTAGAGAATAATGAAGTCAACATAAATTAAGGGGTTTTCTCCTTTTTTGTTTTTGGGGGAGTTAGTTTCTGTCTTTCTGGTTTTACATTTTTCCTTGTAGAATGAGATTCATTTTAAATTCAAATTCTTTAGAGATTTGTAGGGGGAAAATCCTTATTGACCTTTTCTCCCTGGGTTTCACAAATGAAAGCTCATAAACCCTTTAATAATTTTCCTTATTAAGGCACAATTACATCATCTTCAATGACAATAGAAATCAAACTTGCCAACCTATAGAATTAAGAAGAGCTTCCTCTGAATGAGCATCAGTTACTTATGGCTGTAAATTCATAAATTTCTAATTTAAATAATTTTATTCTAAAATATTATCAAAGACACTCTTGTGTCTTTTTTTTTTAAAAAAAAAAAAGCTTTAAACAGCTGAGCTCAGGCAGAGAAACTGAATAACAATTTTCTCTCATTTCAATTGTGTTTTGCTAAGCAGGGTGCATGGTCCACAATGGGAATTCAATAAAGACGTATATTTGGTGAAGGTGTGGGTGCTGGTCTCACTGAACAGGAGGAAGCTTATCTCTTATAGACAGAAGAAATTTGGGCAGTTGGGTGTATGGAATTTAGTTATGACTAAATCACAGCCCAGTGTTTCTCTGTAAATAAAAAATGTCTCTACAACTTTGTTACAGCAAGAAAAAAAAAAGTGCAGCTATAATAGAGCTGTGCTGTCCCAGACACCAGCCACTGGTCCCAGGTGGCTATTTAAGTTTGAGTATAAATTAACTCAATGTAAATAAAATGTATTTATTTATTTTAGAGCCACACCTGCAGCATATAGAAGTTCCCAGGCTAGAGGTCCAATCAGAGCCGTAGCTGCCGGTCTACACCACAGCCACAGCCACAGCAACACCAGATCATCGGAGCCGTGTCTGGGACCTACCCCACAGCTCAAGGCAATGCCGGATCCTTAACCAGGGATTGATCCAACCTGCATCCTCAAGGATACCATTCAGGTTCATAACCCAACTGACCCACCGCAGGAACTCCCTCAATGTAAATAAAATTTCAAATTTGATCACACGGTCATACTGGGCACATTTCTAATAATCAAGAGCCAAACCATGAGGGCAGGAGGTGCTGTGGGGCAGTGCTGACATGAGGCGTTCTCATACATACACAGATATGTGGGTCTCTCATTCTTATCTGCCCTGGATCCTGGCTGATGCCATTTGCACTTCGATCCCCACAAAACCTCAAAACTCAACAATCATTCAGCTGCACCAAGTGTGCCTTCCCCATGAAGCAACCTCTGGTCTCTCCCTTTCCTGTGCCCGTAGCCCTTCACCTGAGCCTGTTCCTGCCCCGATATCGAATGCTTGAAACCAGGCTCTTCCTCTACCTCCCTAGCCACCCTAGGGCACTTAACGAAGGCAGGGTTCATTAAACCTTTCCTGTGCCAGGGTCATGACCCTCGCCGACCCTTATTCAAGCTGATGTCTTCCCAGCACCCGAGTGTGGCAGACGCATCAAGACATCAGGATCCTGTAGCCATGAGCCACGCGTGACAGTGTGGTGAAAGTGCCTGGCAGCCCCGCTCGGGTTCTCAGAGAAGACTAGCTGCTCCGACCAGCCCGTGCTTTCCTTTCCAGAAGTTTCCAAAGGGAAGCTCATGCCACCCAAATTTGACTCCTAATGACCTAACCAAGGATGAGTTCCATTACTCTGCCAAGGAGATTTAGAAGGAAAAATGAAAGCCCTGGTCGGAGCCTGAAAACCAGAAGGTAACTCTCAGCCCAGTGGGTAACCAGTGTAACCTCTGCAGGCACTCCTTTCCTGTACCTCTAGCATCTCAGCAAGATGGCATGCGTCTCAGGCAGGCATTGCCGCAGAACAAATCACCCCAGTGCTCTTCACCAAACAGTGATTTTTATGCCTCGGGAGCCTGCGGTTCAAGGAGGGACTCGGCTGGTCTGGGTGGACTGGCCTCACCTAGATATCAGCAGGCAGCCGGCAGGCGGCTCAGACGGCCTTGGCTGGGATGAGCAGCTCGGCCGCACAGGTCTCTCACCTGCCGGGGTGTGTTTGCAGAGCGAAGATGAGAGACAAGAGGAGGAGCAGAGGCGAGAGAGGCCTCCAGGCGCAACCTCAGCTGCCGTCTTCGAAGGACCGAGGGTTCCAAGGTAGCCCATGAAGAGGTGGGCAAAAGCTCCTCCTTGATGGGAAGAGCTGTTCAGTCACGCTGCACACGGCGTGGAGCCGGAGAGGAGGAGAGCGCCTGCTTATTTCTTTCGACAGAGCAGCTTCATTGCCGTATAATTCACGTACCATACCATCCACCCATTTTCAAGGGTACAACCCAGTGGGTTTTGGTGTATTTCCAGAGCTGGGCAATCCTCACCATCATGGGATTTAGAGTCTTTTCTTCACCCTAAAAAGAAATCTCTTACTCATTCAAAATCCCTCCCCATTTCCCTCCAGCTCCCCCCGCCCACAGGCAACACACATCTACCTTCTGTCTCTGTAGGAATGGGGATTGTGGCTATTTTTGTGAGCCGTCTACACCCACCACCCTCTGCTAAGGGAGGACATAAAAGGCGCCCTTTCATGAGCAGCAGTCGAATTCGATAATTGATGCAATTCCCGTTTCCAGTACACCCTGGGAGGCAGACTAATGGCCGTGGAGGCCAGAGCCCGGGTTCCGTTGTCAGATGTCCTTGATGTGCAGTGACCTTCCGTCGTCTACCAGAACCTCAGTGGGGGAGACGCCCAGGCCGGGAGATTTTCTAGGCGGAGGCTGTTGGCCTCCATCAGGGAGGTTCTGGCTTGAAATCTCATGTAAAAGCTGCGGTCACGTCTAGGTTAAGAAAAGTTCAATCGTGTGCGCCTCCCATTCCTTCTTTCCCTCTGCTCTTCTCCATCTGCGAATGGAGCTACGAGTGTTGAAATGTTGCAAGCAAAAAAAAAAAAAAAAAGTTACTCTCGTGGTATTTCTGATCCAAGCAGAGGCAGAAAGTGCCAAGGGATCTCATGGGAGAACCTCTTCTCAATGATTTTCAGTTGAATTTTTACAGGCCCATGAGGTGAGGCTAGTTAAACAAACTTTGGGTAAATGCCGCTGGCTTTTTATTCGTTTGTGAACTAACCCTGCAATTCTTCCGAGGTTCAGCAATCTGGACGTCCTACACAGCCTGACACAAAATGTTGCAATAGGATTAGAATACACCGTGTTCAAACCCGGAACAAGATGGAAAACAAAGGTCTGGCATTTAACGTAATAGAAGTATTGAAAGACTTCTTCCTACATGTTGTTTCCACGGAAATTCATTTGGGTCAAGTTCAGCAAATCCGCAAATTAGCGGGGGCGGGCCCCTGACAAGGCTGCAGCGTTTCCGCATATCCCAAACTTTCTGCCCAGTTGGCTGGGTCTGCTGCGGATTTCCACCGTCTCACCATAAAGACCAGCCAGGAGAAAACTAAATTTGATCCTCCGAGCTAAGGAAACAGTCGAAGTTTTGCACTCTCGTGGATCCTCCAGAGCTGCTGGAAAGAAATGTGTCCTTATGAATAATGTCCAGATCATCTTCCCCACCGAAGCCGGCCCCCAGCGCCCCCCCCCCCTTGCTTTCTCTCTGCTTCCAGAGGAGGACAGCTGGAGCCAGACAAACTCAGAGACATTACATCAGGGAGAGGGAGGGAGGGGGAGGGGGGAGGGGGCTGACAAAGCACCAAGCCAGCACGTTGCATTTGCAACAGCCCCCCTCCCTCCGAAGAACTATCCAGGAGTTGGAGGAGAGAAGCAAAGAGAGGGGAAAGAAAAGTCGAGATGAAGGCTCCATACCTTTAAGTGCTTTGTTTGCTTAAAAAGAGAAAAGCGCCAGGAACACAGCAAAGCATGCTGAAGGGAAAAGCCAGCCTCCCTGCCAAACCAGCCTTTTCTCTGTAAAGCTTTTGTTTCTTCAAAGATGCCACAAAGCCTGAAAGGGAAGGAAATGAGGACTGGAATGTCATTCTTTTCAGATCTTTCTTTTGCTGTTGACTTTGATCGAGGCCTCCGCAGCCTGCCTACCTTGGCTGCGCTTTCGCGCCCCACCCGACGCGGTGCCACGAGTGAAGTTTATCAGCCGGCGACGGGCTTGTCGCGAGCCACCCCGGGAACAGCAGACACAGGCTCCATGTGTATGGATCCTTTACACCTTGAAAGGCGACATCTTGTCCTGGCCTTCCCCATTTCAAAGACTACGGGAGACTATTCCTCAGACTCTTGGAACCCAGAGTCCTTGAGGGCCTGGGGGGGTGTAACTGTCAAAAGCCATGTGCCAGGAAAAAAAAAAAAAAAATGCAATGCAGAAAAAGCTCTTGATTTGTCCTAGAATCCTAAGCTTTACCCAGAAACTTCAGACCCCTTCTAAATATATCTTGGCTACTTCCCCAGGAAGAGGAACAAGAGGAGAAGGTGGCTGCTTAAGGAAATGGTTTCCTTTTTAACCCCTTCTCCCAAGGTCCTTTCCTCAAAAACAAATAAACAAATGCCTCAGGTAAAGTGCTGCTCTCATCTGCTCTTTTTTTTTCACTTTTGTTTTCATCAAAGTAGGATTGATTTACCATGTTGTGCCAATCTCTGCTGAGTGGCCCGGCCGTACCTACAGCGACATTCTTTTTCTCATGCTATCTTCCATCGCGTTCTATCCCAAGGGCCTGGCTCTGGTGTCCCGCGCTGTCCAGGAGGCCCCTGCGCCGTTCTTGCACTCTCTCTTCCTCACCACCAGCCCCCTTTGCTCCCTGAAACCTCCACCCGCCAACTGCGGGCCGTCGATGTTTCTAATTCACACCCGCGTCCAGACACCTGAGTAGCTGTGATGCGGAGGGGCGCCTGTACTCAAGTTTCCTGGCACCTAGCGAGCGAGCGGAAGGCCTGACTTTGATGCAGACGTCAAGGATATTTCGGGGGGAAGGGTGACATTTTAACAGGATATCAAATATGAGGTCGGGGTTTCTGGGGCAGACGGAGGAGAGGAAACTGTGGCGGGAACGGGGACAGGACACCACCACGGCAGAGGAGGGTCGCGCTGTGTTCAGGAAAATGAGGGAGCCCCTGAGGCCAACACTCGGAGGAGCGGAGAGCAAACCCAATGCAGCCACCGGTGAAGGGCCCCCAGGAGGAGTCTGGGCTTTGTCACCTTACCTGGGATGGTCCCAGTGGGTGGCAGGGAGGAGGCTTGAGCAGCAGGAGGACCTGCCAGAAAGTCCTGCCACCACCCAAACCAGGAAAGGACAGGTGTATCTCTCCAATTTGTCCATAAGCATCTTCCTGCTAGAAAACCAACTAGAAACAGCAAAATCCACTTACCCACAAAAGTCAGAGGGGAAGGGACAGGACGCCATGACAGTGGGCAGCGAGGAAGGGCTGGAAGGGAAGATCAGGCTGCGGAGAGGTGACCTCAGGAAGGTAACAGTGATGGCATCGGTGCAGGGGCGGAGGCAAAATCATGGGAAAATGTCAGGGACAGGCATGAGCATACCCTTCCCTTGGGGTTGTTCATGGTCAAGGTGCCCATGTGACCCACGCCAGGGGACATGTCTAGGAAGCCCCGGGAGATTTAGGAATGATGCCAAGAGAGAAATGTGGGCTCCAGGAGCATGTCAAGCACAGCTAAAGCCACGGAAAGAGCAAGGTGACCCAGGAACATTCCATACAGCAGGGGACAGAGCCCGAAGGACTGTGACACGTGCAGATATAAAACACCCTGAGAGGCAGGCCCCACCCCCCGGTTCACCCACCTGCCTGTGCACAAGGACGAGCGCGTGCATATCGCAGCAGGTGGAGATGGACGCACGGGAAACCCGTACATGCAGAACGCTGCTGAGAACCGCTGGCAAAGTGGGCGCGTGGACAATTACGCAGGGGCTCATAGGAAAGAATGCTGAGGGTGGAGGATGAGAGGGCGAGGGGAGAAGGCAGGGAGAGCTTCTTTGGAGCAGGAACACCGAGGGAGCTTAGCCCAGGGAACTGCAGGACCAGAAGCACGAGGCATGAAGGGGCTGAGGCCCTGTTAGCCGGGCTCCAGCTGGGAGGAAGGCTGAGGGGTGGGGGTCAGGGTGAAGAAGAGGCTCAGAGAACAGACGGGGGGGGGGGCACTTGTGGCAGGAAAAGCCACTTGGCCATCACCTTGTAATCAAGGAGGAAATGCTAAAGAATTAGGCAAGAGGGTCGTGGGATCAGACCTGCAGTTTTGAAAGGCTGTTTTGGCAGAGGCAGGGGAAGTTTGGACCAATCAGAAGGCCACTCTCCCTTCAGATGAGGAAGAGGGGAGAGACCCCAGACTATAAGGAGAGACAAGAAGGCCAGAAAGCACTGACCACTGGCCCAGCTGCTGAGGAATGAAGTCATTAAAAGACACCCATTAGTCCTGGGCTGGGGCCTGGTGGTCAGGGATAACATTGACCTCGGTGGAAACCAATGCAGAACAGCTACTAAGGGAAGAGGGAGGGGTGAGATCTGAAGAAAGGGAAGGGGCTGAGGCCCTGCTGCAGGCTGGCACACCCGCACCACCTCAGCTTCCAGCCTGGGCACCCGTCCATGTAATTATGCAATTACCATTGGGGTGTCTATGTGGAGCCCTTGAAGAATAGTTTCACCATGAAAATGTTGACATACAAATTGTCACAGTAAAAACTATATCTTCAGATTGTTCTCTGCAGATGTTAATCCATCCCCAACTTCTCTCCAATTTTTCCATAAGCATCTTCCTGCTAGAAAACCAACTACAAACAGCAAAATTCGCTTACCCACAAAAGTCATAATACTGCCTGGATGTCTAGTAGGACTATTTCAGAGATCCATGATGAAACCCAAATTCCTCTCAGGCGAATGGCTGAAGTTCCCCTTTGAATTTCCATCGTAGTGTATTTTCTGTCCCACTGGTGTGAAATAATGTAATGGGAAGAAAGCATAACATTTGCACAGATTGTAAGTACCAGATAGTCCAAAATTTTTCTAAGCGTAATAATGTCTTCCAGAGATGGAAACATGGATTATCTGCAAATAATTATCTAACAACTGTGGGGTAATGGCATTACTCATCTACTTTCTGGGATAATATCATACTTGAAAACTACCATGTGTTTGCAAAGCAAACCTATGACCTCTTTTAGTACATTCACGAAGAAAGTTTTATGACAATTCCCTGTTCTTCCCAAAAGCCAAGCCAAATATTTGTTCTCCTGACACAACTAACAAAGCAGGTACTACCAAAAAAAAAAAAAAAAAAAGAAGAAGAAGAGGGAGTGAAAGAAGAATTTTATAATATGTGTGACCCAGTATGTGTGACTGGGTCTCCTTGCTCTACAGTGGAAAAAAAATTTTATTGGGGAAATAACAATTAAAAAAAAGAAAAGACAAGAGAAAAATCATTATAAATGAAAAAAAAATTTAAAAACCAAACTCTTAGTGTGTGCTGCAATGAGAATTTTTGAATTCCAAGGCACAAAGGGAGACCACAATCCCTTACAACCTCTGTCCTGGGAGCTACTACTGGGTGCTTATAAGAAAGACGGAGGGGAGAGAAACCTATATCTAACTCTCCTTCATTGGCATATATGCACAGAACCCTATTTCCCAAGACTTTCTCTCATATTAAGGAAAAAACTTAAACCATTAAGGAAGATACATGAAACTTCTACCCCAAGCCTAGAGCAGAGGCAGAGACCCCACTGCCTCCACAGAAGACTTAGAGATAAAACTTAAATCTCCCTGCATCAAATAGGAGCCTTGAAGGCTACTTCCAGCAGGAAGCTCTCCTTCACCAAAGACCCCTTGGTAGATATACAGTAGAATTTGACTGCCCATGTCGGGTGGATAGAGACACTAGGGAAACCCACCTTAGAGGACAGCTATGCAGAACCTGCCTCAGACTGAGGCCAGCCAGGAGAGCTGAAAATCATTCCCTAATCTAACTCTGAGCCTTGCCCCAGATATAAGCAAAAGTACTCTAGCCCTGTGGGGTACATTTTAGGGCAAGAGACCCCCAGTATGAAGAGGTGTGATGGAAACCCAGCTGAAGAGGTCTTTACTCAGTTAGATATTTTCAAGGAGAAGATTTTATGAGCTCAAGTCTTGCAACTTCTCATATCTAGAAAAGCACCCACATCCTTCATGGTGATGTCTGCTGCTCATGACTAGCAGTGACTATCATGTGACATCCAGCAGCCTTCTGCAAAATGTGTGCTTGACTGCATGTACTTTGCCAAAGTCCCATCCATACTGACCTTCCCCACCACAGTTGAAGGAGCAGTTTCTCAGAGCTACCTAAAATGCTGCTTCCCAGGCCATAAAACTTAACTCACAACTCTAATGTTTGCATTTTTTTTCAGCCCACAAAGCTAAAGATGCAAGAGGAAAACTGAAAAACCCTCAGGCAGAAGCCAAAGTTCAGACAAGAAGAAGATTGCAGCAGCCCTCCAGAGGAGGAATTTCAAGTCTGTGGAGCATTTAATATAACTATAGCAACAACAAAACCTGGAGTTCCCATTGTGGTGTTGCTGTGAGCTGTGGTATAGGTCAAAGATCCCTCATTGGTGTGGCTCAGATCCCTCATTGCTGTGGCTGTGGTGTAGGCCGGCAGCTGCAGCTCTGATTTGACCCCTAGCCTGGGAACTTCCATATGCCACAGGTGCAGCCACATAAAGACAAAAAAAAAATGCAACTTAGCTTGTGACTAGATTGATTCAACATCCCACAATGACTTGACACACCCATTTTGAGCATAAATATGTTCTGTGTCAGGAGCCACTATTCTTCTACATTTAATTCACTTCCTTCAACTAAAAATCATGAAACACACAAGCACACATGAAGCATAAAAATGCTTCAAGAGGTAAAACAGTCAATAAAAACAGACCCATAGTTAAACCAATGAGAGAGGTTCAGCCATATGATGCAGACTACAAAATAGAGTCAAATGGAAATGCTGGAAACTGAAAACATGATATCAGAGATAACGACTTTCTTCAATTGACAAATTAGCAGACTATACAGACCAGTAAAAACAGACAGTGAATTTGAAGCTAAATCCATAGAAATTAACCAAAATGAAAATGGTAAATATAAAATATTTTTTAAGATTTTCAATTTCTTTAAAGGATATTTGATTGTCTAAAAGCAAAGACAGTAAAAATATTTTCTGTGTATATAACAAGTGTGGAATAAAATATGTAACAACATTAGCGTAAGGGATAGGAGAGAAAAAATAAAAGCTGACAGTTATGAGACTATTATTAGAACACACTACCTGAAGTGGTATAATAGTATTCAAAGGTGAATTAGATAAGGTAAAGATATATAGCAAACCCTAGAGCAGCCTGTAAAAACTATATAAGTGGTATACCTAATTAGCCAATTGTGGAGATAAAGTAGAATCCTAAAAAGTACTCAGTTAATCTAAAAGAAGATAGGAAATGGTAAAAAGGAAAACAAAAAAATAAGCAGGACAATTAGAAAACTATTAGCAACATGGTGTCTAATAACTTTGGAAACATTGGCTCCAAATTCAGCCACCATGTATTTCTGCTCATGCATTCATCCACAAGTATTTCTTTATCCAATTTTCCTCATGTAGTGTTGCATCTATAGATTTTGCTCTGCACACTAAAACTTCAACAGCTACTCATTGAAGGGGCTGCTGTGAATGTACCAGACATTAATCACTTTGGGATGATTCATAATTACCCAAAACAGTAACTCGGACTGAATCAGAGCACCACATAGCTCTCATAGGTTGTTTCATATCTGTCTGAAACTATCTGAAAAACATCATTTGAACTATAATTATACCATGACAGTTGGATAACAGAGAGAGGAGGCAAGAAATCTTTTACTATCTTTTGATTAAACTATTAATAACAACAACAACAATAAGCACCACTAGAAAGTGCCTCTGTGCCCCTGAAACTGTATTGATCACTCTGCACTGACTCCTTCAATGCTCCCCACAGTCCTCAAGACAGAATTTTAGACACATTTTTGGAAAAAAGGTCATGAAGCTTGGGGATGTTTGTTAGACATGGCTTGCCCAGGTCACTCAGGTAACAACCGGTAAAGCTGAGAATCTAACCTGAGTTTGCCTGAATGAACAAACCTCAGCTGAGGACAATGGTCAAGACAATGACTTGGGAACAAGATATTTATTGAATGTGAACTTTGCTTAGGAAGCTGATTAGCAACTATCAAGGCAGGTGGGCTTCAGCGTGGCTTTATGGACATTCCGGTGGCAATGCAGTCAGCCACTACCTCGTAGAGCCAGCTCCCAGGACCACCATCAGAGGGCACAGGTAATTGGAAGGAGCTTGCTGATGGTCATTTTAAAGGGCAAACAGATTAAAATCTACTCTCTCGACTTCCCCCAAACAGCACTTGTTCTTAGAGATAGAAAAAAAAAAATAGCTTCTAAATTGACTCCACCATCTGCTTGGAATAATTTTGCATAATGCGAATAAGCTTTCTAATTTATCATCTCAGATTAGCATCAGGATTTTTAAAGGGAGATGCAAAAATTGAATTCAGTCCTTGCAGGTCAGAATGACACATTTCATTTTGTACAGAAGGAAAACCAAGGTGAGGAGACATGATTTTTCCACTGTCATTTACTTGGGGACCAAGGAGGCGAAAGCCAGCGCTCAGGGTCTAAGTTCTGGGCCTGTAGTTAATTTTTGACAGACTGTGGTTGAGGGTGATGGGTGCTCTAGGATGTGAACATGCAAAGGCCTCCCAGGACAAGATGCTGTGGTCCACTCTAGACACCCCAGCAAGGACTGCCTGTCCCCTCGGCCATCCCAGAAGGGAGTTTCCCCTTGGTCCCCCAGGGAGAGGACCTTGAATCCGCCAGTGCAAGCTGCACGCTCCACACCTGCTGGCTGCACACACCGCCTCTTACATGCCTCCACCCCAGCACACACCCGCCCCTGTGCGCTCAGAGACTGGGTCTGGTACCAGGACTGATGCGAGGCTGTGAATAGTCGGGACCATCTCTGATATGTGATGTGAGCAGGGAAGAAGCCTGGACGGGGGAAAGGCCGCAAGGATTATAGAGCATCCCTCTCCCAATTTCCTGAGCCCCCCTCTGGCAACGTACATGGGCCTGGCTTTAGGTCGGTGGAGGGGGCAGGACCCCGTGTGTGAACTCTGCTGGGAGCACGTCCGCCAACCAAACTGCTTATTTAGACTACCAACCTGAAACAACCCACTTAAAACCCCTAAAACGTGATTACCTTTCTATATATTTTTCTTTCCTAATTAATACACACATCGTTTTTGACAAAATTCGTGTTCCCAGGGCCATGACACAAGCTCACATCATTAACAGTATTGAATTGCAGATATAATAAATAATTATCTGAGTATTTATGCCGTTGGTAACCTCTGCACTTAACTAGAATGACACCTTATTTATTTTCTTTCATCCTCTGGTATGTTCGTGACGACTGTTAGCATGAGGAAAAAGGAACACAGTTTCCAAAGGGAGCGGAACCCTCCCTGTGTCGTGTAGCCATGAAAGTGCTTATGTTTTGACTTTGTCAAAACATAAAGCTGTGGAAAGAAAACCAGAGTCTAATTACTACTTCCCAAGCCAGCTCAGGCAGAGTGAGAGAGAAAAAAAAAAAAAAAAAACCTCTCTTCTCTTGTTAAGCATCTTCTTTTTTTTTTTTTTTTTTTGTCCTGGTTCAAATTGGCATATGCGCGGAAAGGGTGCTCGCAGGAGAATTTGAATTTATGGATGCTTCTTGTGCCCACTGTACGTGCCCAGCGCCTATGTGAGTGTAATGGAGAAAGCAGGTGTTTGACACGGCAGCACCGCCTCATAACTCCCCGTTTCACAAACAGTTTTACAAGGACTTGCTCGCATTGGTTCCCATTCCTCACAGGAAGCTGAGGTCACCATGAAACAAGAGGCTGGGGCAGGAGCCTGCACTCTCACGTGCTCTGCAGCTGGGCCTCCGTCTTCTGAGCACGTTAGCGATTTATGAAACAGCCATAATTCTCCGCTTATGGACAAAGAAATAAAAGTGTTGACACCATTATTGTAACATCTGTGAGGGGGAAAAAATGAGCCGATTTCTAAGTGCACGAATGGAACCAGCGTTATAAAGATTCTTTTCTGCCTAATTGTATTCATTTTCAGAGGTACTGATTTCTTTCGGTTGAATGTCAACCTTACGAGAGAGGCATTTCGACCTGGGGATCGGTGGGCTCTGCAAAGGTACGCTAATCGGGAGGGAAGCACTGGCTTCGGAGGGCCCGCCTGCCTGGGTCTGGGCTTCGCTGAGCAGAGACAATCCCTCCCTGATCCCATCACCTCACTACCAGGCCGTGTCTGCAAGGATCTCCAGGCCGACACCGTGAGCCGTATTTTTATCACCCGAGGTCATTTTATCACTGATCATTTTGCCCACCCGCCACCCCAAGCGTCCTCGGAAAGAAACTTCTGTCGTTTGGGGGGCAGATGTTGAGGGATCCACTGGGGGCGAAGGCCTGTCACTTATGGAGAAGCTGGCCTCCCTGGCCAAGGCGATGAAGGCCTGTCCTGTCTGTGCCAGCAGATAAAAGCCCAAAGGACCCAAGCCCTTCTGTTTACAGTAATACATTGGGGTGACCCCGAAAACCTTCAGGCTTCAGCCAAGAAGCATCCGCTTTTACTGGCAGCTGTCCCCAAAGGATTGTTGCCATAAAGACAACTGGTGGCACAAGGGGTTGACAGAGCCACCATAATGCTGGATACATACATGACATCAAGCGTGTGTGTGTGTGTGTGTGTGTGTGTGTGTGTGTGTGTGTGTGTGTTTAGGGGAGTTGGAGAAGAGGCAGAAAGATCCACTATCACTCCCGAATAACCTCCTCCTTAGCTCAAATATTTTGCCTATTTGGCCAATTTGAGGTGGGGGGGGGAAGAGGCCTGGTAATGTCCCGGACACACTCAAGGCACACGGCCTCCTCCCACGGAGAACGCAATTCGGGAGCCTGGGGAGGTTTCTCGGCCCCAGCCATCACCCCCTGCATCACCCTATTTCTTGATGCTGAAAATCGGTTGTCAAAATACTAGAAACCTGACACTCTCCTTTGTCTGCTAATTCCTCTCCAGCCATTTAACCAGTCCTCCCTGTGCATTAGCTGTAATAAATCCCAGCCTGCATTAACTTAACAAAGTCTGTCGTTGGCCTTCTAAGATGTCAGTTTCATGGGACCACGAACCTTCCTTTCGCGTTGGCCAATTCGCCCTACTGGTTACACCTCCTGGCACAGTGGGTCTTGTCTTAGCTTTGATGCCCTAGAGAACAGCCAAGGTGGGATTCGAGCACCAATGTTTTACCAAAGGTGAAATTCTAAGGCAGAGCGAGAGAGGGAGAAGGACATCAAAATGGGGCAGGGAGTTCCCACTGTGGCTTAGCAGGTTAAGAACCTTACAGAGTGTCCGTGAGGATGTGGATTGGATCCCTGGCCTCGCTCAGTGGGTTAAGGATCCAGCATTGCCATGAGCTGTGGTGTAGGTCGCAGACGCAGCTTGGATCCTGTGTTGCTGTGACATGTGGTGTAGCCGGCAGCTGCAGCTCAGATTCAATCCCTAGCCCAGGAATTTCCATATGCTGCAGGGGCAGCCCTTAAAATAAAAACAAGAAAAAGAACAAAATAGAGTGGGAAGCAATTCAGGGTGTTGTGTGACCTCCTGGCCTGTTTTCCAGCTCCAGAAGAAGCACCCAGCCCAAGCAGGCACTCACCAGGACCTGCCCGCCCATTTAAGAGCAGCATCATGTGCCCTAGAAAAGGATGAGACCTTCAGATGCCAAGCTTCCTGAGCACAGCTCACAGGTGCACCCTCTCAGGGCCACTGATGTCACCACGCTGTATGGAAAACCACTCCCAGAGTGGTGCCCACTGCAGTGAGCAGTGAAAAGGCACTGACCCACCTGGGCCCTCTCTCAGGGTCAAGGTGCTCCCTCAGGGGAGTCAAGTGCCCGTCCCCACATCTGGTTTCATCCTCAGGCAGCCCTTCGTCCCAAGATAGGAAGTCCATCTGCCTAGCTGGTCCTGGCACTCAGACCTCTGAGATCCCATGCTTATAACGGTGCTTAAAAACGAATGGTGATCGTGGGCTCCTTTGCCTCTCCACCAACATCGCAGGTATAGAGACATCGTAATCCACCTGCTCACGGTATCCGCCAGCGGCACCCAAAAAAGGTAGTCCCAGCAACCAGCTGTGCACCCTCAAAGGCATGAGGCCCGGCCTGGCCTAGAACAAGACGGACAACCCCCGCGTGACACCCGGAGCCACCTCCAACGGCAAATGATGATAATCTGACAATGATTCTCTTCCAGGAAGTAATTTGGACGCGTGCCCATGAGGAGCGCCTGCCAGACGGCGTTGCACTTGCCTTTGCTCTGCCCACCGCAGCAAACGCAGGTCAGATCATTAGCACTCCTCTTCATGCCTTATGCTTCCTGCATTTCTGCAGTGCTATGAGCAGGAGGTAAAAGTTCTGAAACCTTCCATGAGGTTGTTGTTGCCATGGAAACCACTCCCTTGGAATTCTCATACTTATTCCCAGTCGGAAAGCCGAAGATGTTCCAAACCAAGCGCTGAAAGAGTCCTAAAAGCCTGGCAGACGGCGGGAGGAGTGGGAGGTTGGGCAGTCCCCAGGAGGCGACAGTGAGGACAAAGGAGTCAGAGAGGACGAGGACTTAACCCTCCTTCTGCCTCCCCCCGCCCCACGTCTGTTCTTGAGACATTTCCGTCGGGGGCCTCCACGCCCGGCCTCGGCCCGCAGTGTGGGCTGGGTCTGGACCACGCTCAGGAGGGGCGGGACCTCTCGCCAGCTCCTGCCTCTGCAACCAACCAGCTGCGCACCCTTGGGTGAGCCCCGCCCACTCTCCGGGCTTCAGCGTCTGCATCTCTTTCTAAAGGAAGGTCTGATTCTCTTTTGGCGCTCGTGATGCAGCTGTTCCGCGGAACCGGGCAAGTTCTGGCTAGTGGCTGGTTGGTTTGGGGTCTTCTTCTATAGTAGGCAAACGAAGATCTCCAAAGAGCTTAGGCTTGAGGTTGCCCTGTCTGTAGAAGTTTCCTTGCCGGAGAGTCAGCCCTAGGTCTTTCTTCAGACCTTGGAGAGAGCTGGGTGTTTTGGCTGCCTTTCATTGGCTTCATCAGAAATCATTAGAAGTAGATTTTCCATTTGTCTTAAAGTAAACGGTGTCCAGTAATATTGTGAAGAATAGGGGTGGCGAGCAGAGAGGAGGACATTTCAGTCCTTCTCCGTAGCTTGAGGGGGTGTCTTCACTTTGTCAGATGAGGAGACAAAAGTTCAGAGAAGGCCAACAGCCGTGAGCCACAGAGAACACGGAGGCGTGCCCTCCTGAGCCCCTGGTTCTGCTCAGGGTCAGTCTCTGCTCCGCATCCTTTCAATTTGAGAGGGAAAAACGTCTGCCCAGCTCTCAGGCGCCCAACGTCTGGAGAAGCCTACAAAGTTTTGAACTTGAACCTTGGCCCCTTGTGGCTTGTGGGAAGTACTTTGCAAACAATGGACTGCTGTCTTGTTGGGAGGAGGAGGTGTGAATGTGAGTTAAATTGTTAAGGTATAGAATTACAGGGTCAAACTTAAAGAGAAAGTCTTGGAAGTCGCCCTCCAGGCTCGGGAGGAAGTGCGGGGAGAGTGGCCATTTAGTAAAGGAGCAGACGTAGTAGAGGATGGGGGAGGGGCCCTCTCAGAGGAGGTGCCCAGCAGGTCCCAGCCCCGCTGCAGCTCCTCCAGCAGGAGAGGGAGACCCAGGCGGGTGATGCTGCCGTAGAGGCAGTGCCCTCGCCGTGGGGAGCACCGTGGGTGGGTGGCCTTTGTGCCCCCTTTCTTCCAATGGGGTGCACCCGAAATTTCACGAGAGCCGGGGGATGGTGGTTTGTAGATGGAAAGCTCTCTCTCCTTGGACACTTTTTAAAAGTCTAAAATTTCAGTGGGGGGTAGCGTGGGGGAGGAGGTGAGGGGAATGAAAGGGAGAGCAGGAGAAGCAAAGCTGCAGGATTCAGAGGAACGCAAAGGCCCCTAAAACATGCCCAATGCTAACAGGAGCGCCTCCTCCCAGATTTAAGGTTGTTTTATAGGATGCCATGCCAGAGTAAACAGCTCATGTCTTAAGCTATTTGGGGTTTTGTTTCTGATTTTTGGTTCATTCATTCATATCTGGGAACGAAGCATCCACATTTTAAGCCTGATTTAGAAGAACAGACTCTGCCCCACACCCGTTTAGAATTCAGACCCCTCCATTCCTGAATTAAAACACCCACCCATGTCTGCCAGGGGCCGTCAGTTGAGAGGAGTTTGAAGTTCTGTTGTTGTGTGTGTGTGTTTGTGTGTGTGTTTATATTTTTTAATACAGTATGAAATGATTTGAAGCAAAATTCCCAGGAAGATCATTTGGGGCAAAGACAATCGAATGCTTAATGAACTCGATTCCCGAGCCTGCTATTTTTATCCCCATTTGTCTTCCGGGATGGATTCCACCCTGAGCAGCCTAGGTGGTGAGCGTGGCCGCCGAGGGGCAGAGCCCAGCCAGGGTGGTGCTTCAGAGGAAGGTGAGCGGCCTCAGGTCTGCAGCTCGGCGCCGCCACCCTCCCGCCCCCACCCGGAGGCACGTCTGGGCTGGCACAGGGACAGACGTCAAGCGCTCCCGCCTGCTCTCGGGGAAACAACTTCCAATTCCTTGGCAGGTTGCTAATAACCATTCACAGCAGGACGGAGGCCATATCTGGAACCTGGACGCGTGTTTATAAGGAATAGCTCATGAAGTCATCAGGGTCAAAGTTGATCTTCCTGCTATTAAACTTGGCTGAGAATTTCCTGTGGACAATGGCAGCAAGTCTGCATGCTTCATTTAAATGGAGTGGTAGGAAAAAAGGTGAGAGCACAGCTTCAGTGACCCCCAGGCCGGCAAGGATGCTCCCCGGGCAAGCAGGGCCCCAGTCAAAGCACCTCGACTTCCCCTGGAAGTGCTTTCAAAGCTCAGAGCCGTGGGGCACCTGGTCCCTTTGGTCACACAGTGGCCACACCGCAGGACTGACCACATGTCACTGACCTGCCAACATGAGGACAGCCTTGGCCTCCTCTAGTCCTGGTTGTGATGGTGGTGGTGGCGGCTGGGGGTACGTTGTCTCTGTCCCAGGGCTGCACTGCTGGCCAGCAGGGCCCCGACCCCACCAGCCACAGGACAGAAAGGTTGTCCTGCAAACACACCACCGCTGAGTTCTCCGTGTCTCTTTGGGAAAGTCTCTGGTGTGGTTGTTGGTTCATACCAGTGAGTGGTGAGTCCGGGACAGAGGGCTCTTGCAGGAAGCACACACCATCACAAGGCCTCATTCTCTAGGTTAAACAGGCTTTTATGGGCCTAGCAAGGCTGACTCCCCAGGCTGTGAAACCCCAGCAGCATTTATCATCTGTCCTGCTATGGCCGTTTCCTCATCAGGGGCTCTGTGGGAAGCGCTCAGGTGGTTTGTTTTTCAGCTGCTGCCAGCTCTCCACTGCAGCGGGCCCAGCTCCTACCATCACCCCAGGCTTCTTATTTTCCTCACCATATTGAAAAGGCATTTCCTAAATTCATAATGTTTTAGACACATTACGGTCTTAGGATTGGATTGTAAAGTCTGCGTGGAAGAGGGTCTGGCCTGCCCCTCAACTCTGGCCCCATGTCCTTAAGGAATTGGTGAATGCAGATCCTAGAGTTTTATATTTTTACAGCTGCCGTATTTTCTCATTTGATTCTCATGACTCTGGATGGAAGGCACGGGTTGTTGTTCCCATTTCTCAGGTAAGGCAGTGGAGGTTAAGGGAACAGGCACGACGCACAGCACTGTGCAGCTGAGCATCAGGGGCCTGACCCAGGGGGTTCTCCACACCCCAGCCCCCTCCCCATCCTGGGATGACACCTCGCAGCAATGAACACTTCCTGGACATCTGCCAACAAGGGGACCCAACCTGGCTTCTCCCGCCTCATCTTCCTCCCTCCAGGCAGAGGACACGCCAGCAAAGGACACAGATGACGCCAAGCCCTCAAGCCCTGGAATTCTATGCATGAGGTTAAGCCCTTTATTTTCTTTCAGATTTGTCTGTTCATACCTCCCCTCCCTCCTCCTGTCTCAGGCAGCTCAGTCCACCATGTGAATTAAAAACACACAGCAAGGGAAAGCCTTTCTCCAAGGATGCTCTATTCTTTGAAACCTCCTGGCTCTTCTGGCCAGGCAGGCAGAGATGGCTCGATCGCAGTTCAGCATCAGTACCCAGAGGGAAACCTGCATGCCTCTGAGGCATCCTTGTTCTGCAGGACAGCTCCTCTTCCTGGCACTGGTGACCCGGGAAGAGAGCTTTTGCCCCTTGAGCACATGTCAGAGGAGCCCTCCTCTGCTGGCCCAGCCGGACAGCTCTGCTGACAATCACAGGGGCTCTGCCAGGAGAACGTCAGTGGGAGACGCCACACATGAATAGAAAGGTCTGCCCCTGAATTAGAGCAAGAGGTCCCACAAGTGCAGAGAAGCTCCCACTCTGTTTCCAGAAGCTTCTGAGGCTGCCATCAGAGCGGACTTGCTTCCTGGATCGAGGCACTGTGTGGATGAGAGGGGTGCCGGGTGACGCCTCTGGAGTGGCGAGCCCCAGGGATGGTGCCATGGTGCCGTGAGCAGATGTGCTTGTTGCAAAGTGGAGGGCAGGTGAGCGCCTGGCTGAGGATGCCGCGGGAGAGAAGGCTGGGAGGTGAAGGAGAAAGTACAGGTGGGGACTCCCCCTGGTTGTCAGCGGTGCCTCCTCCACACCAGCACCTAAAGTTCCCCTGCTGCTCCCTGACACCTGCTCCACCACCACCCCTCTGGCCTCTCCCCCACAGACTCAGAGACAAGCCCCATCCTGCCAGCTTCTTTACTCTTCCTCAGACCAACGTAAACCCTATTGGAGGGAAATTTTTGCTTCTCAAGGACTGGCTAAAACACATATGGTAAAACTGTCAGAAGAATCTACATTTCTTGGCCGACCTACACCCGAAAAAAAAAAATGATGTAGAAAATAATGGAATTGGAAAATACGATGACTGTGATAAAAAGTATATACTGGCAAAAGTAAAAGTAACTTTGAAATGTATGGGAAAAAAGAGCTGTGAATCACAGCTTGACTGCAACATTTACTTGGGAGAGAACTGACCTTGATGAAAAGAATTTAGCTAAATAATTCCTTGACAAAGTTACTCTGCAGCAACTAAATACTCTCAGTGTTTCTATTTTTATTTTAATTTGATTTCACCAGATTTGCTCCAAAAAAAAAAAAGTACTTACTCCACAAAAATTCAGTACTGATTTCATTCTGTTTCAAACATTTGGGCCTCCATGCAATGTTATGTATGCATTTCCAGAATGGAAAATAAGGAGACGAAACAGCAGAATCAAAATGCTCTAAACCAACGCCTGGTTCCAGGCAAAATGGAACAGACAAGCTCTCTCCCAGCACCCTCACCCCCACTAAGTGCAGCTAAAATCACAGGCCTTGTATGTAAAAGAAACACATAGCTCTGAATGGAAGTAGAAAGAACACATCTGAAAAAAAAATTGTTTTTCTAATTTTTGAAAAAGGAGTCCCCTGTTGTGGCTCAGCAGGATAAGAGCCCCACTTGGTACCCACGAGGAGGCGGGTTCCATCCCTGGCCTCGCTTGGTGGGTGAAGGATCTGGCATTGCCATGAGCTGTGGTGTAGGTGGCAGAGGCAGCTTGGATCCTGCGTTGCTGTGGCTGTGGTGTAGGCCGGCAGCTACAGCTCCGATTTGACTCCTAGCCTGGGATCTTCCATATGCCACAAGAGCGGCCTTAAAAAAGAAAAGAGAAGAAAAAAAGGAATGCAACTGGCTAGGAAACTAGGTCCTCGAGAAGAGAAGCAGCACAGGGGCGCGTGCCCTGTTGCGTCCTTCTGCCACCTGTACACCCTGAAAGAGGCACTGGAAAGCCTTGCAGCCCCAAAGCATCGACGGGTAAAAATTTTTTGAAGGCCTGAGAAAAGCTTGTTTTCTCCAGCGTAAGACCGAGAAAAGAGTTACATGGATGTTACCATAACGTGATCCACAAACGAAAATTTTGAAAAGTTGGACTTTATCAATACTAACTTTCGCTCCACCGAAGACCCTGATAGGAGGACGAAACTTCAAGGTATAGACGGGGAGAATATATTTGCAGAACACGTATCTGACCGAGGACGCATAGAAAGACTTCTCAAAACTCAACAGGAAAAGTATAAGAAATTCAGTTATAAAATGGGCCAAAGACAGACCCTTCAGCAAAGAGAACGTGTGGGTGACAAAGAAGCCCCTTAGTATCTATGCGACATCACCACACGTTGGGGAAAATCCAAATTAGAGCCCCGATAAGATGTTACGACTACATACCTATTAGAATAACTAAAATTTGAAAAATGGTGGCAATGCCAGATGCTGTAATTTTTTTTATACACTTTTGTGGGTCAGGCAAATGGTAAGGTTTCTCTGGAAAAATACCTTCTTAAAAATCTAAGCATATCAAAAAAATAAATAAATAAGTAAATAAAGTAAAAATAAAAAGGAGTTCCCGGGCACAGTGGAAACGAATCCAACTAGGAACCATGAGGTCGTGGATTCGATCCCTGGCCTCCCTCCATGGGTTAAGGATCCGGTGTTGCCGTGAGCTGCGGTGTAGGTCACAGATGCGGCTCAGATCTAGCGTGGCTGTGGCTGTGGTGTAGGCCGACCGCAACAGCTCCGATTAGACCCCTAGCCTGGGAACCTCCATATGCCGCGGATGTGCCCCTAAACAAACAAACAGAAAAGACAAAAAGGCAAAAACAAAACCAAGCATGTGATGATCACGTGATCACTTACTTTTGACCACACAGCCCAAGGCAATGAGAACTCCTGTCCACACAGAAGTCTGGACGGGAGGTTCGTAACAGCGTTATTTATAGCAGCCAAATGCTGGAAGCACCCACATGTCCTCCCGTGGGTGAAAGGCTGAACACACCACTGAACCTCGTACCAGGGGCGCGACTCAGCCGTAAAGAGAAGCGGACTCCCATACACAGAGCCGCTTGGCTGGATCTCCAGGGCATGGTGGTGAGTGAACGGAGGCAACCACAAATGTTTGTGTGCGGTGGGATTGCACTTACGCAATGCTCTTGCACTGAGATGACTGTGATGGAGAAGACACAAGTGCCACAAGGCTTAGGGGCTGGGGGCGGGGGAGGAAACGCTTAGGGCCACAACGCAGCAGCACAGAAGCCACCTTCTTGGCAGAAGGATGGCTCTGCGTCTTGACTGTGGTGATTGCACCCACCCGCACCCCTGGTAACATTTCATAGAACTCGGTGCACACCCATGAGTGTAAAACTGACCTCTGAGGAAGGTCTGTGACTTGTCCCCGGGCTAAGTCTCTGGTTTGGGTATTGCGGAGTCACATAAGCTGTTACCCTCGGCTAAAGCTGGCTGAGGCCTTCAGGACGCGCTCTGTATCACCTTTGCAACTTCCTGCAAATTGTTCATTCTTTCAAGATAAAGAGGGAAATGCAATGCTATGCACCCAGGGGCCCAAGCTTTAAAGAAGCCATGCCTTACTCGTAGCTCAAAATGTCTTGACCTGACCCCCCTTAATTTTTTTTTTTTTTTTTTTGTCTTTTAGGGGCCACACCCGAGGCGTATGGAGGTTCCCAGGCTACGGGTTGAATCAGAGCTGTAACCGTTGGCCTATGCCACAGCCACAGCAATGGGGGATCTGAGCCACGTCTGAAACCCACACCACAGCTCACGCCAACACCATTGCCTTAACCCACTTATCGAGGCCAGGGATTGAACCTGCATCCTCATGGATTCATTTCCGCTGAGCCACCATGAGAGCTCCTGACCTGACCCATCTTGACTCACTCCCAAATCCCACTTTGATAGATAATAAGGATTATTTTTGCATTGATGATATTTGCCATTTTCCAAACCTAGCCAATTCCTTTGACTCCCTATAGTCTCACCCATGACATTTTCATTGAAAGACTGTCACTGCCCCTCCTCAGGCATAATTTCAGCTCTTCTTAGCAATGCAGTTCCAGGGGTTCTCTTGTGGTGCAGGAGGTTAAGGATCTGACGTTGTCACTACCATGGCTTGGGTCACCGTTGTGTGGGTTCCCTCCCCGACCCAGGAACTTCCTCATGCCATGGGCACAGCCAAAAAAAAAAGAAATTCAGTTGTAAATGCATTCCTCCGGTGCATGCATTTAATGAGATTTACATGTATTAATTACATATGGTAAGTATATGGATTACATAACAATGCAAATGACCTTAGAAGTAGGTGTATATGTAGATGCTGCATATCGCAGAGTAATCATGGGTCTTTAACATATATCGTAACTGGATCACAGCTCTTCTATTTTTCATGGTAGAAGGTAGCAGAATGTGTCACCCCAAGATATGCCTCTTTGACTTAAGAATTATTTTGAGCTGACGATTTTGAGAAACAGCAGACACAAGAGAAGCTCTGAAAACAGAATGGAAGTGTCCCTTGTTGTTCTGCCTTTTTTTTTTTTTAAGGGCCATACCCAGGGCCTATGGAGGTTCCCAGTCTAGGGATCGAATCAGAGCTGCGGCTGCCAGCCTACACCACAACCACAGCAATGCCGGATCCAAGCTGCCTCTGCGACCTACACCACAGCTCACAGCAATGCTGGATCCTTAACCCACTGAGCAAGGGCAGGGATGGAACCCATGTCTTCATGGATGCTAATTGGGTTTGTTACCACTGAGCCAAGATGGGAACTCCTAGAAGTGTCTCTTTTGTAAAGGACATTCCTCTTCCTAAAGGAGCTTTCCATCCGTCAGTGTCTCCTTCTCAGGGAAGAAAGTTCCACTTAAATCTGCGTCACCACCTCCCTCTTGTTTATCTGTTTTGCTGTTAACGTCCCAAGAATGACCTCCTCCTTCCCAAAGCCTTTCTCTTGTCGTGAGGCAGGCACCTCAACAGACCTCTGTTTGCTGTTCTCTTGACGATCTGGCTTTTACTACAGAGGTTTTCCACCAGGAACTCGGTGGGGGTAGAGGGAATTTTATATTCCTCGTCCACAAGGGGAATATAAGGGTAATTGTGCTTCAGTCACCAAAAAGGCGTGAGCGCCAAGGATCTGAATACTTCTGATCTTCCCGACCCACCTGAAAGCCTGTGTGTGTGTGTGTGTGTGTGTGTGTGTGTGTGTGTGTGTGTGTGTGTACCTACATGTGGATACCCACACATACCTGTAATTGCTCTATTGGCTCGAGAGGTGCATAGATACACATGCACATATAAAGTGTATAAAATCTAGTATATTTTCTGCGTGTCGTTATAAAACTGTCATGATGTGACAGAGCTTGTACATCTCTACATACATGCTCCAAACATGCATTCATGCAAATGTACATGCACCCGTGCCCGCTATAGCGGCTCTCCCTCTATCTATGGAATAGGCCGCGTTGCAACATAGGCAGACACGACACACGCTTATATATAGCACACATGCACACACGGGCTACGTTTGGCCATGACATTGGCAATCTGATGGAAAGTCCCCTGCTCTCACCCTTCCTGTGATTGTCACGTCTGACTGCCAAGCCGTGGCTGCTTCAGACCCGGTCTCTGACCCAGCGTCTTGAGGTGAGGGCTCTGTGCTTGTGACTCTCTGGTCCCTCTCAGCTTGTGACCCTCTATCAGTTCACCCCCAGCCACCAGCTCTTGCTTTCTGCACAGGCAGGGTTCTGAGCAAGGACTTTTTTTTTTTTTTAGAGCCACGCCTGCGACATGTGAAGTTCCCAGGCTAGGGGTCCAACTGGAGCTGGGGCTGCCAGCCTATGTCACAGCCACAGCAACACACGACCCAAGCCACACCTGCGACCTACACCACAGCTCATGGCAACACTGGATCCTTAACCCACTGAGAGAGGTTAGGGACCAAACCCACCTCCTCATGGATACTAGTTGAGTTCAGTAATCGATGAGCCACGAAGGGAACTCCATGAGCAAGGACCCTTGGACCCCAGGCCCGAGTCCCTTCCCCCCTTCCCAGGATCCTGCGGTGGGAGGGGCAGCTACTGCCCTCTGCCTCCCCCCAGTCCCCCGTGGCTCTGCAGGCGGGACCAGCCACTGGCCACCTGACAGCTCTAGGGTCTGAGACCTCACAAAGCAGAGGGGAGATGACCGTGAGGGGGGGCGACTCATCTTCCGGGGGAACCTCCTCCCGGTGCTGCGTCTCTGGTTCCCAGCGCCCACATCCCTAACCCGGCTGCAGGGCCCAAGGTGGGGAACATCGGTTCTTACCCAGATGCTCCGTGAGCGCAGAACGTGGACTTCCGCCAGTACCCACTCCTGTAGTTTACGTCCTCAACCCGAAACAGAGGGGCGGCGGTTACCATCCTTCACCAAAAATCAACTACACATTGAGCTGCTTGGTGGGAAATGGATTAAGAGAGGAGGAAAACAAGTCTGTTTGTCCCAAGTGGGCTTTGCAGGGGAACTCCCTTTCTGAGGCCTCACAGTCCCTGCCACACTGAGCATCCAGAACATTCTACGCTAAGCACAGGCCATATAGTCCCTTAAAATGGGTGCAAAGCAGCCCGTTGGCGCAGCACCAGCTCACACACCCCGTGCCTGGCTCAGCCACGTGACGCTTTCAGAGACGCTGATAGGGAGTCGGTGGGGGACAGTCCTAGAGCCCCTGTCCTTTATGAAAGGAGGCGGAGCTTCACGCAGGTGGATGGGGCTGCAGCTTGCTTCTCTTGAGGGAACTCAGCGTAAGCCTTTGGATGGGGGCTCCCCCCGCGGGCCTTCCGCTCGCTCTCTGTGTAAGGAGGTGTTAAAAGATCACGGGGGACAACCTGTTCCCAGAATCACTCTCCTCTCGAGGCGTAGTTGACAGCTGTGTGGCCTTTGTGTTTTTATGTGCCTTTGACCTTGCAGGTCCCTTCCAATGGTTTCAATAGCTCGGGCGTGCTTGGTTATAGAGTTGGAGCATTTTAAGACAGGGCGGTGAAATTTCATAAAACGGCAAAGCACCCAGTACAAAGGAAATAGTCCATTATTGGTTTCGGCGCCAGGCCTGGTCGTTTTCAGCCGTGGGCAGCTCTCTGTGCTGTGGTGCCTCTTTCCTGAAAGGCACCACGGAGGCTGCGGGATTTTGAGGAAAGCTGTGACCCAGGGCTTGCCTGGGCCCGCATGGGGTCTCCTGGATTCCTCAGGCTGATGGCCTTGGTGGCAGCAGCTCAGGAACAGGCTGCAGGGCCCTGGCTGCCACCAAGACGCACGTCAGACTGGCTGGGAGGGACTGTGGGCTCATCATTTCAGAAGTTTAATGACTGACTTGTCCAAACCGGTGAGAGATCCAAGAAACCTGGGCCTCTGGTGTTCGCAGGACCCGGCAGAGGGGTCCTCCGGCGGCCCTGAGCAAAACCTAGAATCCCGTTCTCATCAGTGCTGGAGGGGAGTCAGGAACAGCTGCACCAGGCTTCCTTGGGGGGGAGAGAGACATACCCTCGGGGTAGGACGCACCATCTGAACTCATCTTAACACAGCAGCACACTTTTCAACTCCACGGAGGTGCGCAAGCCCAGGGGCCTACGGGGGATGGGGCGGGGGCAGACGGGGGACCCTCCGGGCACGTGGGGGAGGAGGCCGCCATCAGGTAGGCACCCCTGAGTGCCTGCTGGATGGCCATGGGCAAGTCACCTAAAACACGGATGCCGTCTCCCATCTGCAAAACGGGAGGGGTGACAGGAAAAGGGGACCGCCTCCCTTCCTAGGTGAGGTGAGGCTGCTTGAGGACAGTGGAACCAGCCACTTCCCGGCTCTACGAAGCAAAGAGAGGCGCTCCATTTTGTTTTGGTTTTTTTTCGTTTTGTTTTTTTAGATTTTTTAAAGTACAGCTGATTTACAATGTCCTTAGATTTCCTGCTGTACGGCAAAATGACCCAGTCACACATATATGTACATTCTTTTTTTTTTTTTTTTTTTTTTTGGACTATCTCCCATCATGTTCTTTTTTGTTTGTTTGCTTTGTTTTTGTCTTTTTTTGTCTTTTTAGGGCCCCACCAATGGCATATGGACGCTCCCAGGCTAGGGGATGAATCAGCGCTGTAGCTGCCGGCGGACATCACAGCCACAGCAACACGGGATCTGAGCCGCATCTGTGACCTACACCGCAGCTCACGGCAACGCCAGATCCTTAACCCACTGAGCGAGGCCAGGAATCGAACCCACATCCTCATGGATACCAGTCGGGTTCATTAACCACTGAGCCACGATGGGAACTCCTCCCATCATGTTCTAACCCAAGAGACTGGACATAGTTCCCTGTGGCATTTGGATTTTATTGTATCTGGAGTGGCTTTTCTGTCTCAGCCAGGAGACGAGACTGCTTGGGAACTCCATCCGTGTGCCAGGCCTCCGGAGAAGTTGAAGCCGTCATCTGGTGGCTGTTTCTGGCTGCTGATGGCCGTTCTAACCATTTGACCACAAGGCACCTCTCTGTGCCTGGATGTGTGCTGACACACAAGGCCCGGACCCTGCCACCCCCTGCACCAGTCGCTGTGGGCTGCCTGTACCAGAGGCCTCAGGGCTCAGCTAGATCAGTAAAGTGGGTGGCACCTCCCTGTGATCTTAGGTGAGCATTTTAAATGCCTCCAAAGGGGGACACCCCGCCTGTCAGATGCAGCCCCTTGCTGCTGCTGGCCTGGGGGTGCCAGGCCTGCGGCTTCACGAAGCAGCCTGTGTCCTGCTGACCAGTGGAGTTGGCCGGGGTCCTTATGCTAAGTTTAATATGTTAATAAATGTGTTTCGGGGATCCCTGGACCCTGATTTCTGGCGTATTCACGAGTAAGTGGTGCTAGGGGATAGAAACCAGAATAATCCCATCAGAAATCATATTGGGGGCAAAATCTTCTCTCTCCTGTGATCACAAGCGGGCTTTTTTATTTTAATGACAAACAGAAGCAATGACTAGCCCCCTCCACCTCAGCCCTTAAAAAAGGGCCATTTCAGACCCGGGGAGCTCACCGCTGGAATTAGAACCCCGACAAGCTGAGAAGCTTTGGTTTGTTTTACTTCCGGAAGCAAAACTAAAACGGTGCTGTCTGAGGAGAAGGCAGAAAGAAAGGGTCAGACAGCAGAACGACCGAATAATAACATCTCGGAGATTTTAAATACAAACCCCAAACCCCCAGAATTACATCTTGTACAAAGGAAGGATGCATCATTATTTTATTTTAAAAAGAATGTAAGTGTCTTTCCTTGACCGAGAGCCTTTTCTCAGCGTGTCCTCCCCCGGTGGCCCTTCTCTGCCTCGGCCCCTGTGAGCATTTTGGGAAAATCACCCAGGCTTTAGAGACACGGTGTCTATTACTGCAACTGTGCTCATTGCGAAAGACCCAAGAGGTCTTTCGACCTGGCAAAGTTTTTGCCATCAAGCTTGAACAAAGGCCAATTTTTCAGTCACCAGAGCCACCAGAGGCCAGACTTCTTCAGAGCTAGAGGTTTCAACTCCTGTTTATTTGGATATGGCACCAAACGAAGCCTTTTCTTTACATTCCAGCAGTTTCTGGAAAGCCAGCTGTTCTAAATTTGGTTTAAAACATTTGTTAAAGTCACCAATAAATGAACGAGAGAAGGAACCGAGCTGACTTTGCAAGAGGAAAAAGTTCTCGAGTTTCCTCAAGTAAGACAGGCCTTCCTTCTAGATAGGTTTTATATTTGCAGTTGTCTTTAGGGGACAGTCTCCAGCCAGGCCTGCAGGGGAAGGCCTTGCCAGCCCTCCTCGTCCTCCTGGGAGCCTGGCTGCCCCGACGCTGAGGAGCCGAGGGCTAGGTGGGCGAACCCTCCACTGGGCAGGAGGAGCGCAGTGACCCCAGGCCAGCTGTCAGGACCCCCGCCCTGCCCACAGCCCCAGGTTCAAGGGCGCTTTCCCCATCAATATGATCGAGGGGTCGCCAGTGGGCAGCAGTGGGAGCGGAAATCCTTCAGTGGGGAACGCTTCCGACACTGCAGTAAAACCATCCGTCTGGACTAGGAGGCTGGCCTCCTCCGGGACACAGCGGGGCCTGGCGAGGCAGGACCCTCCCCTCCGCGACCCCCACGCCCACCGTGGGCTCTCAGGGAGCTCGGGGCTCCCTCCGCACAGAGACAGACTCTGAGATGCCCCTTCTGGGAAAACTTGACCGCCCGCGAGTTCCTGGTGCGCGCCCGTCCTGGGATTCCCGGGTCTCCCTTCATCACAGAACAATTTACAGAATCACAACATGGGAATTCTGGATTCTCTACCATGGTGCGATTCTGTCCATCTAAACACTGTAGAGAATCCGGGAATTCCCTTGTGGCGCAGTGGGTTAAGGATCCAGTGCTGTCACTGCAGTGGCTTGGTCACTACTGTGGCACAGGTTCAATCCCTGGCCTGGGAACCTCTGTTTGCCATGAGTATGGCAATAAAAAAGGAAACTATGCATTTGTAAAAACAGGAGCTCCCCCTCTGGTGCAACAGGACCAGTGGCATCTCTGGAGCGCTGGGATGCAGGTTCGATCCCAGGCCAGGCACGGTGGGTTAAGGATCCAATGGTGCTACAGCTGTAGCGTAGGTTGCAGCTGCGGCTCTGACTTGATCCCTGGCCTGGGAACTCCATAGGCTGTGGGGCGGCCAAAAAAAAAAGAGAGAGAGAGAGAGAAAAATATATATATAAAAACCAGTAGAGAATCTGAGCTAAACACATCTCCAAAAGCAAAAGTTCCAAGTGAGGCCTTCCTTCTCCTGCAAACACACAGGCGCCAGGAAGACTGGGAGCTCCCTTTGGCAAACGGCCTTTGGGCTCGTCATGGGCGTGCTAACTGAACACCCCTCCTGCCTCAGAGCCCTGGCTGAGGCTGGCCCCGGTCTCACAGGGGACGTGTCCTCCTCCCACGGCCCAGCCCACTCCCACGCTCAGCCCTCAGCCTCTACGAATCATCCCCACCCTGCTTTGAGCCCAGAGCCCGACTTCAGAGTCGCACAAACTCCTCCAGGTACCAACCTCATCTTTCCACCTGGACCACGAGCCTCTTGGGAGCTGGGCCACTGTGGGACCCAGGCCACCAGGACAGGCGTGACGCCCGGGGAGAGGAGTCCCCACAAGCGGGTGTTGACACTCCCCGGACCCGAACGGCCCAGCTCCACCGCAGACGCCTCGTGGGTGAAAACACTTCTTCACGTGGCATTTTAATATGTCACAGTGAAAAAGCGTTTTCCAAGATCCAGCGAGGTGTGCAAAGTCAATGCTGAATGCAACCCAGAGCCATATTGCAGCCCTCCTGACATTTCCAAAATAGTGACCAATAAAAGCTGCTATTTATGCGTGCCCTACTGGTGACACTATTAAATCTTTTGGCTGCACTGTTCCAGGAAGGTTACAGGCTGAAAGCGGTGTGAATTGGAACCGTGTCTAAATTGGAATTTTATCTGGCACCATTTGGCTTATACTTGCATCGCTAACCTCCAGGTTTTACTCCGACTGGAATTATTCAGTAGAGGGCTCGCTGCTGTGTGGCATTTTGTAAAAGTGTACAGGAAAAAAAAATAAGAGAGGAAAAGAAAAAGAAAAACTCGGGCATGCTGCCCACACATGTATTTTGTTTGGAAAGGACCATTTTCCCAACTCCAGGGATGACAAGGAGATCTAATTTATTAGCATTTCAAAAATCGCCGTGGCCCCGGAATGGGTAAACAGGACAATCACGACTAATCTAAGTTGAAAAAGCACATTTTGTTTATTAGATCCCTAAACTATCCAAGCTACATATTTTGTAATAGTTCAGTTTTTCTTTTTTTTCCTCCCCACCCTTCAGAAGTGACAGAGAAAAATCTATTTCTTGGCCGAAGTAATCTTAGATAAATTAATATCATTTTTCATATAAATTTGTTTGGGGACACTTGAAACTGCAGCGTAACCTATTGGTTTCATTATTTGAATGAAGTTTGAGAGATCCTACAGCTGTTTGCTGTCAAAATTTAACCCTACTGTCCATTTCAGCTGGTTTTCACCTAATGTACATTTCACCTGGTGGCTCAGTAATGTTTTAATATAAAAGTACAGGCTCGTGAAACGTACGCTCAGGGCTCCTCTGAAGCTTAAGGCGACAGCAGGGGTAACAATTAGCAGTTTTGTTTTCCCGGGCTTGAAAGTTTTTCCTGGGCTGCTTCCAAAAATTGTGTTCCTCATTTCTTGACCTTTTTGGAGGTTGGAATCAACGAGCCACATTGCCTTCCATAAGCGTGTCAGGCGTAGAATAAGAAATTGCATCACATCATTTGTCATCTCGGCCAGATGAGGTCTGAGTGGAGGAACAAGGAACAGGAAAAGAGTGAACATCTGAGAAATCGGCTCTGTAAGCTGGAATGCGATTCTGCTCCAAGGGGCCACTTTTTTCCCCTTTCTTTCCAGAACAGGCAGGTTGTAGACAGATCTGGGTCTTAGCCTGCCACCCCAAGGGCCCCAATGTCAAGAAACAGTGATAGAATACCGTTCATTTATGCAACATCTGTAACACATATAGCAAATTATTAATAGCCCAATATGCCAATCTGCCACTGTGCATTTTTGACATAGTGGGGCCGGGAGCACAGAAGTTTTGCAGCTCAGAAATGAAAACGATGCTCCCAATGAAAATTAAACACAGGTGCTTTGAGTTTGCGTATTTGAAAGTGAACATCGATGGACCTTTTTGGGTTTTTTTTTTTTTTTTTTTTTTTGGAGGGGGAGGGTGGGGAGGGGGAACCAAAAGTGACAACGCTTCCAGCCCGGCAGAAAGGTTCAGGTAGCTAGTCTGCTGTAGACATGGGCATTGGTGTTATTTGCTGAATGCTGGGGTCTCTGAGGCTGGCCATACTAGGAAGAGCCAGTTATGCACTGGAGGGCACAGGGGAAGACAGAGGAGTGGAAGCCATTTCCTTGCAGAGAAAACACAGCTGAAGCTGCAGCACAGATCAAAGCCCATGGTGAGGGGGTGCTACTTGAGATGCACCGAGTCCTGTGCCCCTAGTTATTAGCCACCACTCAGGGTTTCTGGGACAGAACTTTGTCCTTTCATTGCAAACCTTCACCGATTTTCTGCGCCCCATTTTTCCTTTCTTCCTTTTTGTAATTGACGTAACAAAATCTTGTGTTCATTGCTTGCAAATTAACACAGGGCATGCATCCTTTTCTTTCCCTGGAATGTCATCCTTTGAATTTCCTAACCACCTACATCCTTATCCTTGCAAAGGTACACGTGCTGCCTTTGGTCTGAAGCCACTTTGCTCAGTGTCTGCAGACTGAAAGATGGTGCTTGAACGTTCTGCCGTCTTTCGGCTGCTTCCCTTGACTTTATGTTCACCTTCAAGACGCTGCTCCTGGGAGCCAGGGGCGTTGCAGATTAACCCACTTTTCCCACTTCTCCCTCTGCCAATCCTGTTTGAGGAGCAGGCGATTCAGGAATGAATCCAACATCTGCCTGCACACCATCGTGCTGCAGGGTGGACAGTGGGGTTGAGAGGTCCGCGCACCCCCAAACCGGCTGTAAGGGGGCCAGAGTCTGAAAACTGCTCGCGCGTGGTTCTCCCGTCTTTGCCAGAGTTGCCTGGAGCACCCACTGCCTGAGAGATCACGGGACTCATCACCCAGGAAAGGAGAGGCAAAGCGGGGTCATTTCCAGCTCCGTGAGTGCTTATAGGAAGCGCCGAGGCTGCCGGAGCTTCGCAGGCAGGACAGCTCGGAGGAGCTCTTTCCCCGTCTCCTCTGAGCCTGTTCCACTGAGCTTGAGGGTCTCAGCCTGAGGGTAACGTAGTGGTCTCCAGCCCAGGACAGGGCTAGACCATCGCTATGGCAGGAGGGAGGTGACACAGGGCAAGCAGAAGAAAGGCAGCCCCTCCCCCAGGCCCGGGGGTACCATGGGTGCGGGGGTGGGGGTGGGGTGACAAGGCAGGAGAGTGCATTGGGCAGAACTTAGTCAATTACTGAGAAGGTCAGGGACCTCAGAGGGGCATCTTAGTCGGTTTGGGCTCCATGACGAAAATACCAGAGGCTGGATGCCTTGTAAACAACAGAAATTGATTTCTCCCCATTCTGGAGGCTGGGAAGTCCAGGGTCAAGGTGCTGGCAGATTCTGTGTCTGGTGAGGCCCCCTCTTGGTTCGCAGACAGTCATGTTCTCTGTCTGTCCTCACGTGGCGGAAGGGCTGATGGACCCTTCTGGGGTCTCTTCTTCCGAGGGCGCTAATCCCACGCGGGCCCCACCCTCATGACTAATCACCTCCCAAAGGTCCCATCCACCAATAGCCTCCCACTGGGGCTTAGGTTTTAACACATCAATGTGGGGGTGAGTAATTAATACTCAGTCCAGGGCAGGAGGGGTTCTTCTTCTCTGTCCCATTTGGGACCCCAGGAGGTGGCTGCCAGTGACAGCCTGGCAAAGCTACCAGCTCCACGCACCAGCAGAAGCCAAACCACAGAGCTCTGACCCAGCTGACCCGAATGGTCAACAGATGCAGAAGGCAGGGTGTGCTGGGGATCACGTGGATAGCAGGGTGCCCACCCTTCCCCCCCACACCCCCCAGCAGACCCCTGGGGAGGAGGGGGGCAGGGAGGGCAGCCGCAGAACGACTGACCCTTTCTCTCCAGGAGAAAGCTAAGAACTGCCTGAGGCATCCTTTAAATCAGGTCTGCATGAGTTTAACACAGGGCTGGGTATTTAGCTACTTCTTTCCCCTCCTGATCAATAGGTGGGTAGTGGTGAGCGACGCCGGATTAATTATGAATAAAAGGATGTTGTGTTTCTCTTCGCAGGAACTGCAACACGTCGAACTCTGGGAAAGCTGCACAATGGAGCAAATGGCAGCTCTGTTCCCTGCCTCCCCGCTGACCGGGTAGAGCCACCAACACAGAAGAGGATTCTCCCAGGAAACCTGCCAGGACCCAGAGCTCCCAGGATGCGTGTGATTTCTGTGGTTACAGCCAAAGGCTCCACTGTGTGACCGAAGCTATGGGGACAGGCCTGTTTAACCCAAATGTGCCTGAAAGCCTCTATGCGCCAGGCCCTGTATTCGAGGTGGGGAGATACAGGGGTCCATGGGCTGGGGGAGCAGCGAGGTCTTGATCCGGCTGACCCAGAAAGACGCGGGTGCTCTTGCGTTGCAGCGTGAGTTCCGTCCATCGGCAGGTCACATAACATGATGTCCTCGGACTCATCACTTGCAGCTGTTTTTACATCATCGTTTCTCCTTCTTCCTTTGAGTCTCGCTGGTTTGGTCCAGGTACTGGGCGTTCCTTCTCTCCTTGTTCACTTGCACAGTTTGCTCTGCATTTCAGCGCCTCTCTTGATCACCTTCCAGCTGGGCATCGTCCGCTGGCCCCCAGCCCGTCTCCTCCCGAGTCCTCTGCTCTGCACCAGGGGCTGAGCTGCAGACGCCATTAGGCTTCCTTGCTCTGGGAGTCTGGTCAGCCTTGGGCAATGGGGGAGAGGGGGGCGTCAGCTGGAAACTGGGGGAGGGTTCTTGCACCCAGCAGGTGGACCCACCACGTCACCCGCAGCTCCCAAAGGGGGCTGGAATCCTCACGAGAAAGATCTCCACTCCTGCAGAGAAGTCCCCCGCACCCTGTGCCTGGCTCTATGTCCCTCTGCCCCTGCCCCCACTTCCATCTGGGTTGGGGGCCGTAGGGAGTTACTGATCCCCGGGGCCCTGCAATTTCCCTGCTCGTCCCAGTGGGAGTGTGCCCTCTGCTTCCTGCTGGGACGGGCGGAGAGCACGCTTCTGGAAAACAACGTCAGACAAATATTTCTCTGAAAGGATGTAGAAACAGATCCTACGTCTTTCCCCCCAAAGGCTCTCTCTTCCTCCACTTCTGCTGTGAACCTCTATTATTCTCCGACCCTCTGGTCCCCAGACGAGGCCTGGGAATGACTGATTTTCCCTTTCACAGCCCCCCACTCCTTCCCGGGTTAGCCGCGTAATTTATTACTTGATTTCAAGATTATTATTAGAATTTCCTTTGCACTGCATCTCTTCTGTCTCAAGATGCTCCTGTCCACAACATCCTGCCGTCACTCACTCAGCACAAGACCCGTCTGGCAGAGGTTTCTCCACTTTGTCATCTCTGTCCTGAGACCCCCATTCTGATGGTTTGCTTTGAACATAACAGTTTTCTTCTTCCTTTCTTTCTTTCTTTCTTTCTTTTTTTTGGGGGGGGGGGCTGTTCCCTCAGCATAAGGAAGTTCCGGGGCCTGGGATCAAACCCACACCACAGCAGTGATGCGACTGAATCCTTAACCACTAGTCCACCAGGGAACTCCCAGACGTAACTTTTTTTTTAATTAACAGCTAAGACAACTGTTTTGGATCAGGAACGGGAATACTACTGTTTGTAATCTCTTATGAAAATACCAGGCTGTCAGTGTGGGAAACTCAAGCCCAAGGTAGCCCATTTCCCACCTTGATTTTTAACTACCTGGTGAGAAAACCCTGACTCTGCTGATGTCTTCTTAGGATTATCAGACTTTGGGGTCTGGATATGTGGCCCAGAAGTTAGGAAGAGATTTCTCTCTGAAGACCAGAGTTGCTCTGCCAGTGGCCTTTGATGGATAGAATTTCCTCCACAGCTGGAAAGGGGAATTATCTTTCATTTGGGGAGATAATAATGAATGGATTTTTAATCCTTGTGTAGTAGTATTTGGCTCTGGGAAAAAAAAAAGTTTTATCTCTGTTTCAGCCTTTGGATGCAGTTTCGGAGAATTCCCAATCTCTGTAATCCATTTATTTTTTTTCAATGTGTAATAAAATCATTAAGTATTAGCAAAGATAAACTCTGGGTGTTCAATGTGTTTGAGCCACAGTTTCATCAAAAAAAAAAATACATATCATCACTTGAGCTTGCACTTTAAAAAGTATATTTCAACCCTCAAATGCCAGGCTCAGGCTAGTCAAGAAACCAAATACCTTGCTGAGGCTTGCCTTGGGAGCCAGCTGCTCCAGATGGCTCTGCGGGTGTTACTGAGGCCAAGCAGATATGTTCTAACTCCATCCCACATCCCAGAAATTCAAAAGCCTTTCCCCTTGTCCTTCCAGGCATTTCCATGGGGAGAAGCTCTGCCTTGCATGCTCTCAGCTTCAAGGACCGGGATACGAGCCGCAGAGCAAGGGGTGTAGGGCTCTCGCTCCTTGGGTGGGAGGCCCAGTGCTGACTGTTGCTGCCTTCCGGGGACCCAGCAGGTCTGCATTGTATCAGCTGCAATCACCTGTGTTCAGGTGCAGTGTGCTCCAACGTCTTGTTGCAAAACATGCGGTTCACACTCACTGCAGTTCCTAAGTATTAACTCCATTAAACATCTGCTCTGCGGTCACGCGGATTGGCTGTGATAAAGCGTGGACCGGCAGGAGGCTGTGAGCAGTACCCCCGTCCCGGGCACGCAGACCGGGCGCTCCTGCCCTCAGTGGCTCCACCCACTTGTGAAGCCCAGAGGCAGTGCCCTGCACCCACACCAGAAGCTTCCCCAATGTGGCTGCCAGTCCAGCCACGCCGTGGCCGCCAGCAGGGCCAGGAGCTCATTCTGTGTCCTTCTCTGTGCCTGTGCAGCCAGGGCTACAAGCCCTTCATTTCAGCAGAATTTCTGCTGGAATCCTTTCTCATGGTTTTCAGCTGGAAGGGTGTGATTTTGAGAGGCGCTTGCTTACATCCCCAGGTTTAGACCTCAGTGGAGCGCTTGGGCCCCTTATTCACTTTTCAAAAGCACAACGGTGTGACAGAAATGCAAGGGTGACCGCCCTACGTGACACCAGGTCCTGGGAATATTTTCATCCAAGAAATAGCTTGCCAATTTTATCTGTAACCCTAAAGGAGAGACCGAATATTCCGTTTGTCTGGGCGACATTCACTGCTTGTGACTCAGAGTCCAGACAAACGCCCCCCAGCTCTTCGCAACCTTCAGGAACACGAGGGGCTTCCTGTCAAACCCCGATTATCTTCCCGGTTCACATTCGTGAACAGGACACACATGAAATTGTATTGTTGCTCTTCTTCCTCTGAAAACTCGGTTTTGTAGCTGCTGGGAACCACCTGGGGGTCTCAGGACCACGCAGCGTGAGCTGCCAAGACGGCTGGGTTGCCCACAGCGCCCCCTAGGCCCACCCGCCTCCCCGTCTGGCCTCTGGTTGGGACCCTGGCAGGTCAGGTCGTGGGCATTGCCACCTGCCAGGCCCCAGGCCCCGGGAAGCCACAGTGGCTCTGGGGTTCCTGAGGCCTCTCTGCTGCCAGTGGAACAGCTGGGCCAGCTCCCTCACTGCACATCAGGAAGCCAGATGTGGTGGCTTGCCCCTTCCCAGCCATCGAAGGGGACCTGTCCCCAAATGTTCCTCCTGGACCAAGTCCCGCCTGACACTAACTTCTCGGGCAGCCTTGACGGTGGCCGCTCAGATCCTCACAGATGACGTCTCAGGCTTTATTCCACTTAACTGACTTTCCCGAGCTGAGTCCAGAGCAAAAACCACAAAATGCTTGGTACTTTCATACATACTAGCGTGTATTTCAATATCCTTGTCCTTGTGTGGATAGAAAACAATGACCATATATTTATACGAATAACTCTGGAAGCACCCTCCATGGCAAACGGAATATTAGGTTTCTCCTTTGGGATTGTGGATAAAATTGGAAACCTGTTTCTTAGATGAAGATATTCCCAGAAAGAAAAAAAAAATCAAAAATTAAAAAAATTTTTTAAAAAAATCAAAAGCACTAGAATAATCTAGAAAAGGCCAGAAAGACTTGCCCGATGCCCTTCTTCTGTAGCTTCTCTTCTCTGGAACCCTAAGCTCTGTTTTGCCGCAGTCTCCAACGCTGACCCTCCAGCGGCCAAGGCCACCCAGAGACCGGGTCTGCTGGTGACATCTGCAACCCAGGCTCTGAGAGGAAGCAGGGGGCTGCAGGGGAGCTGGAAAGCCCCTTCTGGATGAGGTCATGGGACAACCATAGGGAAGAGGAGGCGGAGGGAGAGGAGGAGGCGGGTGATGTGGAAAGGGAGAGGCTGCGAGGGAAGCTGAGGCCATGCCCGGCCTGCCAGCTCTCCCTGCGGCCCCCGGCAACCTGGACACCCGGCAAAGCATCCAGAAGGGAGCATCAGGGCTGGGAGAAGGCTCGGGCCCACACTCTCTGGCTCCTGTCTGAGCTTTGGATGACATATTATCTGGTGTGTCAAAAAAAAAAAAATGTTTTATTCCAGAAGAAAGAAAAACTTTGGCTGAATTGTTTGAATTATTAAAGACTCAGTCCAGCCGTTTCCAAGGGCTTTTGAACTCAGATTCTTTTACGGTTTTATAATCTTGTTCTTTTGGAAACCTCTCCTGAATTTTCCCCCAGTCCAGAAGAAGAATGGACCCCCTTCCAAGATGTTTTTATGACAAAGTGATTTCCTCCTGGAGTTCGAGGTAAATTGTGAGGTTGGAAATCTGGGTGCATCATGAAAGCACCAATATTTCATATTCATACAGAGCGCTTTACAATTCTCAAACTCCATTTCACACCTTTTCTCATTTCATCCTCACAAGCACGTGAGCGGAGATGGGGGAACCCAGTTTCTCTTGGCTGCAGGGATGAGAAATGGAGGGTCGAGGCCACTGAATATGCTTGGCCAGCTTCCTTGGGAAAAGGGCTTCTGTTTGGGGGTCACTGCCCTGCTCACTAGCCCCCCACCTCCCAGCACTGCCTTCACACCCAGCAGTGGGGGCGCACATTTAGAGGTCTTCACCCAGGAGCCCACCATCCCATGTGGGTATCCAGGGTGTGTAGTCACAGAGGAGACCCCAGCCCCGAGCCCACAGCTTTCTTGATTCTCAGCTTCCAGCCGCACCCACCACGCTGACAGCTCCGTCCGCAGGGAACCATGGTGTGTCTGGAAAGAGCCGTTTGTTTTGTTTCTGTTGGAGATCAATATCCAACCTGGAAATCACCTTCCTTCTTTCCCTGCCTTTGTCCCAACACCTTAAAATAGAAGCAGCTTTATGTTGTGCCTTCAGCTGCGAAAATTCCAACCCCCCTTTTGTCAGAGAGTAGACGCTAAGTCAAAAATAAGTTCATGCGTTTCCAAGGCAACCCGTAAACAAAAGCACCCCTGCTGCCCCATCCAGGCTGAGGACTGCTGGCTCCAAATTGCCACCTGGGCTGTGGGCTTCAGGCATCCGGGGGCAGGAGGGGGAGGGTGGTGTCACTGTGAGATGAGCTGGTCCTTGGGGCTGTCCTGAAGCTGATGCTTCTTTTCTCCTCATTTCCAGGCTAACTCCTTTTGGGCACAGTACTTCCGATCCATAAGCACCTCAACACTCTACTCTTGTTTTTTTTTTTTAAATAAAATGAATCAGATCTTTGCAAAGTCAGTACAATGTTTGCAGAAGCAACTTTTTTTTTTAACAGTGCAGAAAAAAAGGGGGTATAGTCACGAAGAGCGTTAAGAACTCCCATTACTTTAGTTTAGACTATGAGAAAAAATGAAGAGATATAAGACTATATTAGAGAAAAAGATGTAATATTCTATTACTGGGTTTATAGCTATATATAAAATCCAAGTACACCGCTCCCAGCCACTCGCCCTCGTCCTTCAAACCACTAATAAATGGTGAATTCCTTTCGTTTAGAGATTGCGACTCCCACCTTTAAGCTTTCATAACTGTTGGAAAGGAGAAAATTAAAGGTACCTAACCCCATCGGTGATTTTCCAAAAGAAAAAAAAAAATCCATGAAATCTGAATCTTTTGCAGAGAAGAGGGAAATTTGTTTAATAGGCATGACACGTAAATATTCACTCTCTCACACAGAGAGAGCCTTAGTTTGGGGAGACGGAGGCTGGGCGTGGAGGGCCCGGGGTGTCGGGTGGGCGGAGCTGGGAGAGCACCCCAGGTGCCATCCTCCGAGGCAGGGGTCCTGCCAGGGAGACCCGGAGCCTCCCTTGCTTGTTGCACATAAGGCCCTTCAGCAAAACCAAACAAAGGAGACCGCCAAGAAAATTTTCTTCTTGTTCCTAACTTTCCCATAAAAAGATTCAGGTAAATGTAGCATGACGAGCCAATTTAAGCCAATTTCAAAGTTATTTGAGTAATTGGTTATTAAGATAACAGTCTCAAATTTCAATTCAGCAATTATTGTCTTAAAGACACAGACTCAGGCATCAGGAGAAAAGCGGGTATTTTAAAGGGAAAGCGCCCGGGTTTCCTGGGGAACGAGGACTTCCTGTGAGTCGGGGCAGGGGTGGGGGGTCGTGCGGCTGACCTTCCCCTTTGCTCCAGAAGGGGCCTCGAGTGCCCCCGTGAAGCAGTGTCCAGAGCACAAGGGAATCGTGGGTCCACATGGAGACCAAAGCCGCGCTCTCGAGCTTGGTCTTCACGAGATCCAAGGGCCTGGGTGTCTCTCACATACACACGCATGTACACCCACACGCACATGCTCGCGTGTGCACGGGCCCTCACCCGAAGCGGATCCCCGCACAGGGACCCCTCCCTGTCCCCCAGGAGACGAGCGCAGCCTCGCACAGGCGCCCCGATGGAGACGATGGCTTTGGCAGAGGTTCTTGGTGGAAGGCCAACTCTGCCTTCCTAATGATGAGTGGAATTACCTCCAAAAAGCCTTAAAGTAAAGAAATACAAAATGTTCAGCTGATTCCCAGCTAATCAGCCACCTAGGATGAGTGCCTGTGACGGATGATCACGAGCCACTAGTTCATCACTGCGCCCAAGCTGCAGGGAACATACTTTCAGGCATCGGTTGCGCAGAGGCTTTCGAAACAAACAGAAATCCTGGATCCTGGATAGACTCGGAAGCGAGTCATCAGAGGAGCAAAGCGACCCTTTAGAGAAGGCAGGTGGTGGTAGGAGGTTCCGCTGCCCGAAAGAGAGAGTCTCGAGCATCTGCTGGGCACAGGGCACGGCAGTTTTGAAGATCTACTCCTCTGCTTCTGGCAGCGATTCTAGAGGGAAGGGAGTTTCAAGTGTGGGAAACTGAGGCTTAGAGAGTTTAAGTAGCCTGTCCAGGGTCCTCTGGGTAGGCGGGCGCATGGGAGTAAGAAGACAGTCACCGCTCGAAATGTCAAGGTCACGGGTCCCTAGACTAGATTGTCCCTAGAGTAGATGCTTCTTTTCTTCAGGAGGTCAATCGTAGGAGACTATTCCCGGGGCCACGCAGACTGATGCGCTCACCCATTCATCATTCATGCATCCGCTCGGGCAGGACTCACTGAAGGCTTATGCTGAACACACAGGTCTACTTTAACTTAAAAATAAACACCCAGAAAAAGGAGAAGTATTTCCAAAATAAGCAGTAGTGATTAGTCCCTTCGATTTTCTGAAAGTCACTGCTCGTCTCTGAGGACAGGGGACACTGGCAGCCCAGTCACAGAGGGGCCCCTCAGCCTCTCACTGGAGGCGGGTCTCACCTCCAGGTACGTGGTACACCGCCTCCTCCCCGCCCCACCCAGTCCTCCCAGCTCTGGGGCAGCCCCAGATACACGCTGGGCTGGCCTGAAGGATGAGAGTGTCTCTGTGCAGAAAGGCTCAGGGCTGCCCCGCATGTATCTGCTCTGCAATTGAGCCTTTACTCGCCCCCGAGCCCAGCAGCGTTCAGCAGGCAGAATGGGCAGGTGAAAGCAGGAAAGGGCCGGTGTAGCGCCTTCTTGCTCCCCTGCACCCAGCCCCCGGAACGGACAGGTACCCCATTTGTCATCAGGGAAAGGTCTTTTCAGGTGGGCTGGTAAAAAAGTGAGGGGGGGGGTGGTTCCAGCAAATTCTGAACCTTGCAAACAGAGGCATCATTGGGTCACCCCAGGAGTCATTCTCCTCAGTTGGCATCCTGTGGAGTTTTCCCTGATGGAAGCCACCCTAGACGGGGACCCACAGTGTGAGTTTTAGGGCAGATGTTTCCTGAGGAAGGGGCGGGAATAGATCCGAGAGCCGGGTGAGAGACGCGGCTTCCAGGGAGCTGGGCGGAGTCGGTGGTGGTTTAGAGAGTATTCGGTTTTACAACCTACGTCTCCTTTTCAAAAATGCCCTCCAGAACAGAAGCAGCAAAATGCCCCTCGAAGATCACCTATCACCTCTCCTTTCCAAAATGTGTTCAGTCCTTCTGTCCAAATGAAGTGTGATGGAGAGGAAGGCTGGTCCATGGAGCACACATCCACACGCACACAGGGGTGCACACACACACACACACGCACACGCACACACCCACATGCCCAGACACACACACAGAGGCACATACATATACATACATGCCCAGGCACACCCCCCCACACACAGGCACATGCATGCACACAACCACATGCCCAGGTGCACATACATACTTAGGCACACACTCACACACACAAACAGGCACACACACACACACACACACACACAACGACTCACAGTGGATGGAAGAAACCCATCCCGCCCACCTCCTGTGGGACGGGGTCCATGGAGATTCTAAGGCCTGGGGATCGGATAGAAAAACCCTGCTCGGGTCCACACTGATGTCACAGTGAGGAAACCAGGCTCTGAAAGGGAACGCAGATCCCCCGGCCGCAGTGCAAGCCGCAGGGCTGGCTGCGGAGCTCAGTGGCTGGTCCTCCAGCCCCGGCCCTGGACACACCCTTCGGCAGCATCGCCCTCCCCAGCCTCCTCTCAGCCCCCAGCATCTTGTCACCTCCTCCAGGGAGCAGCAGGCAGGCCAGGCCTCCCCCGGTTCCAGACCTGGAGACCTCTCTCCTCTCTGCACCCACGCAGGTCCCTGGCTCCTGGAGCACCCGCCTCCCCAGGGGCATGTTCACACCTTGCCTCCTCTCAGGCCCTGGGTGGGAATTCACATTTCAGCACCTGCTCCCTGCACATCTGAATGAAGAAGTCACCACCTGTCCCCAGGATGTGGGGCTTTAAATGCTCTCAACTTCACCCCCATCCCCCAGACTGGCAGGCTCACCTTCGCCAGTCCTGGCAGTGCCCCGGCCTCTGGGGATACAAGCAGCCCCTTTGGTGGGTCATCTAAGGACAGTAGCCTAGGAGTCCCTAGAGCCCCATTCATGCCCCCCATCCAGTTTATTTGTATTCTGATTTCTAAAGGAGAAAACGTTGGCCCCAAGCAGTGTTCAGGTCTGTGCCCCAGGCAGGCAGGGTGGGCCGGCTTCTCGAGAACCTTTAGTCCCGTTACTTCTGCTGCAATACTGGGCTTCTTTGTTGAGCAGAAGCAGCCCCAGCCGCTGGCAGGATGGGGTGTCGGGCGTCCAGGGCTCAGCCCCCTCTGTGCAGGGCAGGGGGAGGCCCATGGGCGAACCTCCCCAAGGACCCCTGCTGGACTTCCCGGAGCTCTCCCTGCTCCTCAGACCAGCCTCCACCAAGGCCTCCAGGAGAATACGAGGAGCCCACCTGACCCCCCCCCCAGAGTCTGAAGAGCCTGCCTTGTGATCAGAACTGACCCTGTGAGTGAGGCCAGGAGTCGCTGGAAAGCACTGACCAATCAATGCGAAACAGCAGCAGACGATGACACTGCCCTGATAAAATGGGCATGCATTTCACTTCACTCTGAGACAAGTTGGACTTATGTTTTTGGGGTTTTGTTTGTTTGTTTGTTTGTTTTTGTCTTTTTGTCTTTTCCAGGGCTGCACCTGTGGCACATGGAGGTTCCCAGGCTAGGTGTCTAGTCAGAGCTGCAGCCACCAGCCTATGCCACAGCCACAGCAACGCAGGATCCTTAACCCGTTGAGCAAGGCCAGGGATCGAACCCGCAACCTCACGGTTCCTAGTCTGATTTGTTAACCGCTGAGCCACGACAGGAACTCCCTTATGTTTTATTTCAATTAATTTTTATCAATTTTGAGATAATTGAGGAGTCCCAGGCATTTTTAAGAAATAACACTGGAAGATGCCCTGTGCCCATTCCTGGCTTCCCTTCGTAGCATCTGACGCAACCGCATGATATGCAACCAAGAAAGTGACCTGGAGACCACCCGCTGACCTTGTTCGTTGTTCCCGGCTAGGACTGTACTCTCTGCTGGGCATGTGTGTGCTTAGTCCTAGGCAGGTTTATCACATTGGTCGGTTCCGTACCCACCACCACGGCCAGCACCCAGACCGTTTCCATCACACGTTCCTCCTGTCCCCGTTTTACAACTTTCCTCTCGGGCCACCCTCCTGATCCCCGCCTCCCAGCCACAGCCAACCACTCGTCATTTCTGGGATGTTGCCATTTCAAGAATGTCATATATTGGCTTCCCTTGGGCTCAGTTAAGAACCCAGCATAGTGTCCGTGAGGATGCAGGTTCGATCCCTGGCCTCGTTCAGCAGGTTAAGGATCCGGTGTTGCCACGAACTGCCACGTAGTTTGAGGATGCAGCTCAGAAGCAGTGTTGCCATGGCTGTGGTGCAGGCCTGCAGCTGCAGCTCCAACTGACCCCTAGCCCAGGAACTTCCATACGCCGCAGATGTGGCCACAGGGGGAAAAAAAATATTAAATGTTGTATATTGGAGTTCCTTTGTGGCACAGCGTGTTAAGGATCTGGTGTTGTCACTGCCATGGTTTGGGTCGCTGCTGTGGCACGGGTTCAATCTTGGGCTCAGGAATTTCCACATGTCCCTGGCGTGGCCAAAACAAATTTTTTTTAAATGTCACATTTCAGACAACAAATAATAAATAGCATAAATAACATCACTAACGGCAGCACAGCTCATCCTTATTATCAACAAAAAGAATGTTCTAGAAATGGAACGAGAGAACCTTTTGAGATTGGCTTTTTTTTTTTTTCCACTCAGCAGAATCCTCTGGAGATACCTCAGGAATTAGTTCCCTTTTTTATTTATGAGTAATGTTCCCTGAGATGGACGCACCACCGCTGGTTTAACCATTTATTTTCTGAAGGACATAGATTCAAACGATTGCCTTTGGAGTGGATAAGCAATGAGACCCTGCTGTGCAGCACAGGGAACTCTATCTAGTCACTTGTGATGGAGCATGATGGAGGATAATGTGAGAAAAAGAATGTGTGTGTGTGTGTGTGAGAGAGAGAGAGAGACTGGGTCACTTTGCTATACAGCAGAAATTGGCAGAACCTTATAAATCAACTATAATTAAAAAAAATTTTTTTTTAAACTGCACGTGGTTTGCACAGCCTCTGCTGCCTCTCCATAGAGTGGAGCCCAGCAGCATCTCTGTGCTCACCACGCCCGGTCACCAGCCCCCGATCCAGGACCCAGTCCATTTAGCACTGCGGACACCGCGTCACCTTTCAGCATCCACATATTATGGAGTGTTTGCTCATCCAGGCCGGCACGATGGCATTCCCTCTATTTCCTAAATCGTCTTCACTGCTCTGGCTTAGGCTCCAAGAAAGGCAAAACCCCGAATGGAACACATCAAGTAATATGATCATAGGGCTTAACCCCAGTTACTTTTAAAGGACGGAGAAAGTGGATTAGCAACTTTTTATTAAAAACATTTACTGTCTCCATGGAGAAATTAAAAAAAAAAAAAACTAGGGCAAATGAAGGACAAACTATATAAGGTTTGGTAAAAAGGAGTTAATATCCTGTCAGAACTCCTGGAATATTTTAATTATGAAATGAGCAGGTAATCCCGTCAGCCTATATTCCAGGAGAACAAACTGGGCCTTTAAATTATTAAGTCCCCCAAATCATTCTCTCTTCCCCAGTCTCTCTTGTGCCTTTAAACTAATTCCCGGCATTAGTGTATTTGGCTCTAAGTCGGGTATGTGCTCGGCCTGACAACGCTTGAAAGTGCCAAGGCATAAAATTCGCAGTTCACCAGAGGATGCTTCGTCGATTCGCCGTTTGTTTAAAGTTAGGCAGTCTCCTCCTACGTGGATTCAACGACGAGGGGTTGACAGTCTTTGAGGGGCAACAGCTGACTGCCGGGGGCCTCCGGAGGCGCCTCACAGGTCCAGGCAGGGCTCCAGATCCCAGGTCTCCACCACGTGGGCTGGAGGGTGCGACAGTCTGTGGTCCTGGGTCCCAGGCCTCCGGGCTGCTGTCGGCTGACCTGGCCTCGGCATCACGGCATCGCCAGCAGAATACAACTGTGCCGTCCTCCCCTCCAGAGACCAGGCGACACGCAGCAAAGGCAGCAGAACAGGGGCAGTGAAAAGGGAACACGTGCAGCCCCCAAATGCGCAGCTCACGTGGAAACCAAAAACGGAGCCTCTGAGACTCAGAAAGTTCGAGCCAGCGCAAGAATGGTCTCTGACAGGTCCCCTGTTCTCGCCCCTTGTCTGCGATTTCATCAGCGCTGACCCTGCCTCAGGCCCACGATGGCTGCTGGCAGGAGCCAGGACACACACAAGCCACCACGGGGCCTTTTCAGGGTAGACGTCACCCTGCCCTGCTTAAAGCCGCAGGACAAGGGGGCAGAGGGAGAGCATATGGCCCCGCCTCTCCCAGCCAGACCCTGGGGGCTGGGGTGGGGTGGGGTCTCTGCAGGGTGGGCTGTCTGCAGGGTCTGGAGTCCCATTGATCCGAAAGACACAGACCCGCCAGCACCGTCTGCCCTGAGGCTTGGCCACCTGCCTGCAGAGAGGCAGATGCAAACCTTTGCTCCTTGGCAGAGGGGAGCGCCCCTGACCCGGACCGTGGCTGTGGGAGGGCCCCAGACTCCGCCAGCCTCCCAGCAAAGTGACAGACAGGCTTTCAGGAAGAGACTATTACATTTAGATGGAGAGACAGCAAGGCCTGACCGTGTAACCTCCGGAACTATGTCCAGTCTCCTGGGATAAAACCATAATGGGAAGACTATTTTAAAAAGAATGTATGTATGTGTATAACTAAGCCACTGTACTGTACAACGGAAATGAGCACAACCTTGAAGACCAACTGCATTTTTTAAAATTGTTTTACTATAGTTGATTTACAGGGTTCCATCCATTTCTGCTCTATAGCAAAGTGACCCAGTTATATTTATATATATACACATAGAAAAATTATTTTTCCATATTTTCCGTCACGTTCCATTGCAAGGGGTTAGATCTAGTTCTCTGTGTGGTACAGCAGGACCTCATTGCTGATCCACTCCAAATGCAATAGTTTGCATCTACTGACCCCAAACTCCCCATCCATCCCTCTCCCTCCCCTTTGGCAACCACAAGTCTGTTCTCGCTGCCCATGAGTTTGGGGCACAGGGACATGTGCTTTAACTGGCCGCACCCTCAGTGGGCAGGGCTGTCCTTACCCCTCTGTGCTGTCACCTCCAAGAGGAAACAGGCTCTCCTGCTGTCCCAGCAGGTGCTGGGAGGGTTGACTAGCATGGCTCCAGTCTCACAGGCGTTTCTTGTGCCACTGGATGACACACAACTCTCCGGGGGTGGGGGGACGTAGCCTGGGGAGCTGGCCCCACATGGGCCAAGGGCACTCGCTTGAACCTGGAGCTGCCTGCAGGCCGACGCCCTCCCCAATGGGCAGCTGGGCAGCAGGGCAATGTCCAGCTGGCATGCATTGTTTAAGGGATGGAGAACACTGGGGGGCCCTCCAGTTCCCACAGGGGCTTCCCATCTCTTAAACCAGCATCCCGAGCTGGCAGGGGCCGTGCCCTCTGAGGGCCCAGAGTCCTGAGGTCGGTGTCTGCAGCAGAGGCCCTGGATGCTGGTGGCTTCTGAGGACACAGGTGGGCCCTGCTGCACCGCACCTGGTCCAGGCACCCTCGGACCCTGGCGGCCTTGAGTGGAATCTGGGGGCAAGAAGCAAGGCTTTACGTGCATGCCTGAGCGTGGCCATGGGTGGGGCTGCTGGGCCTTTGCCTGGCAGCAGTGTCCCGCTTGACCACGTGGCCCCAGACCCAAGGGTGTGTAGCCCGAGCCTCCCCTTCCTGCCGCAAAGATGCCCCCCTCCCACTCCGTGTCATTCCAGAAGCAAAGTTCACAGATCCCCGCCACAGGGTCCCTTGTGGCCTGAATCCTGCATTCTCACAGAATAGCGCTTTATTTAATAGTGACACAAGTGTTAAAACATTTACTCCAAAATCATAAGATGTCCAGAGTCTCCAGCAGCAGACCCTCTTCAGAGGCTTCCTGCTCCCCAGTTGTCCAACAAGGACATGGGCGACACTGGGTACTGCCCGTGGCGGGCATGGTGGTGGGAGCCCTGGCCCTGACCCTCACGGCCACGAAAGAGTCATACCGGCCTTGTCACCGGAGGGGGAGGACCTGGCATCGGGGAAGCCAGGGCCTCCGGTTCCCATCAGGGCGCATGGGGCAGGGCAGCTGCTAGAGGCTAATTAGTCCCCTGGCGGTCTGCGGAGTCGGCGCCCTGCCTGGAGCTGGCCAGCCCGGGGGACAGGCAGACCCCACAGCCCCCCATCTCTCCCAGGTGTGCAGGGGCCCAGGTGACAGCCCCAGGGAAAAGGGAAAATTGCAAAATTGTTGCTGCCAAATCAACCCCATTAAAAATGGCAATTACACACACATTCAGCACAGGCGACAACACCCAGGGCTGGTTAATGAGAAAAACTCTGGTTCGGGCCACTTCTTTCCCAAGCAGCTCTTGGCCGTGTCAGGGGCCTCCACATGTCACCAATGGACCAGGGCGGAGGAGAGCTCTGTGGGAGAGGCCACACCTCATTTACAAATGACACCCTGGAGCAAAACCTCCTTGGAGGGACCAGCTTGTCTCCGTGGGGGTGATTCCTGCCCTTTGATCAAGGGTCATTTCCTGCGGCCTGTGACGCAGGTGCAGGGTGACCCAGGCACGGGTTCTGGAATCCATCCTGGGCCAGCTCTGTGACCCAGGTCTCAGCCTCCTCACCTGTGGAATGGGATCTTCATGGGGTGACCTCACAAGCTGAGAGGAGACCCCCTCATATTGCCCAGCCCTGGTGAGAACATGTTAGATGCTCTTTAGTAGCTTTCAGTCACCAGTTTTCGGTAGCAATTTGTTACAGCAGCTGCAGGAAACTAATACATATCCTGAAGCTCAAATTCTTATCTATAAAAGAGGGAAATATCTTCATTGAGAGTGGAAGAGGGCCTTTAAGCTTTTAGTCCCTGAGCTAAGCTCTGTTCTGGGGAGAGAGCTCGACACGCAAGACTCTGAGTGGACGCGGAGGGAAGAGTTTCAGGCTGAAGGAACCTGATGCCGTGTCATTTAAACCCTCGCTCCTCTAAAGGCACAGAGAAGCTTCCTCCACCTTGGTGCACACACAGTGCAGGGCACGTGAGCCAATTCACCAGCAGGTATCAAGAAGCAGGTAGAACTTCTCTTTGTGCATTATTTTATTTCACTTATTTTTAAAATAAACTTTAATTTAGAGTTGTTCTTTTCCTCTTTGAAACATTTCAGGGAGTTCCTGTCGTGGCTCAGCGGAAACGACTCTGACTAGCATCCATGAGGACGCAGGTTGGATCCCTGACCTCTCTCAGTGGGTTAAGGATCTAGCATTGCCATTAGCTATGGCATAGGTTGCAGATGCGGCTTGGATCTGGCCTTGCTGTGGCTGTGGTGTAGGCGGGTGGCTACAACTCCAATTTGATCCGTAGCCTCAGAACCTCCATACGCCCAGGGTGCAGCCCTTAAAGGACAAAAAAAAATTATTGCAATATAGTTGATAGATGATTTACAATGTTGTGTTAGTTTTAGTTGTACAGCAAAGTAAATCAGTTATACATAGATATTTACAATTACATATTTTTTTTTCTCTTCCATTATAGGTTATTACAAGGCATTGAATATAGTTCCCTGTGCTTTATAGTAAGTTCTCGTTGGTTATCTAGTCCAAATATCATAGTGTGTATGTGTTAATCCCAAACTCCTAATTTATCCTTCAAGAGCCACAGGAAAATTGAGTGAATCCTAGAGACTTTCCGAATACCCAACACTCAGTTTCCCTACCATTTTTATCGTAACCTGCGTCTGGTACTTTTGTTATAATTAATGAATCAGTGCTGAAACATTATTATTAACTAACATTCACAGAATATTCACATGTCCTTAGATTTTACCTAATGTCCCAGGTTCCATCCAAGACCCTACATGACGCTGGGTCATCCTGCTTCCTGAGGCTCCTCTTGGCGGGGACAGTTTCTCCGGCTCCTTGTTTTTCTTGTTTTTGGTTTTGGTTTTTTCTTTGGCCACACCCATGGCATGTGGAAGTTCCTGGATGAGAGATCAAACCCGGGCCACAGCAGCGACCATGGCCACTGCAGTGACCATGCTGGATCCTTCCGGCACCGCACCACAAGCCAACTCCAGAATCTCTTTGTTTTTGATGAACTTAGAGTTTGGAAGAATCGCATGTTTCCTAGAACGCCCCTCAACGGGGATTTGCTGGATGTTCCCTTGTGATCAGGTTGGGGTTACGTGTGGTTCGGAGGAGAAAGGCCTCAGAGGCAGTTTTCACCCCTCCTGAAAGGTACCCTCTGTCAACACGGCTTGTGCCTACAGATGCTGACCTTGATGGCCTGGCTGAGGTCCTGCTGCCCTGCGTCCCCACTGTCAGGCAGCCTTTCCCTCTTCCCTACGGCCTTCTTCAGCATCACTCAAGGGCTGGGGCTCTCTTCCACTTCCTTGAAGGCAGAGCATCTACGTGAACTATTTGTTTATGGTTGAAGATCTGTCTATTCCTCCCCATTTATTTATTTATTCTCTTGCTTATTTATATTCGTATGGACTCATGGATATTTATTGTATACCTTGTTATAGTTATTTGTTCTCCTGCTTTGGATACTGGGTACTCTTTCAGTTGGTGCCTGTGTCCTTTTGATATTACGAGGTGTTTTAAGCAGTTTTATTGATGTACGATTGATATACAATAAACAGAACCGATTTCATGTGTACAATTTGATGAACTTTGACATGTGAATACACCCTTAAACCATCGCCACAATCACGGGAACAGACACAGTCACCACCTCAAGTTCCCTTGTGTCCCTTGGTGTTTTCTAATTGAGATGTAATTGACAGAAAACATTGTATTAGTTTCAGGTGCACAGCATAATAGTTTAACCTTGTGTATATTGTGAAATAATCGGTGTCCCTTTGCTTTTGCTTCTGTGTTTGGTTTTTTGGTGGAAAGTGCACTTAGCATAAGCTCTACCCTCTTAGCAAATTTTAAAGTGCTTAGTAGGGTATTGTTGACTGTGTTTTCTTAAATAATTTCTTTTTAATTTGTGTTTTTACATATATTTTATTATGGAAAAAATGCAATAATTAACATATATTCATGTGTGCATTTTGGTGCATTAATACATAATGGGAAGTGTGTGTGTGCGCCTGCGGGTATGCATGTCTGTGTGTCCATGTGTCCATGTGTCTGTGTGTGTGTGTGTGTCTGAATGCAATAGCTTTACTAGTGCTGTTGGACAGCGAATGATTTGGAGACCACTGGCCCAGGGGATCACAAACCCTTCCCTGATGCCATCGTCTTAAAACATCAGAGTTATGAAGTTCCTTCCCACCTTCTCTTTGCAATCTCCCTGCGTTCGGGATCTACCCATCCCAGCTTCCTCAAAGCCATGCTCTGACTCACCAGGAACCCCTGAGCTCTTGCAAATGCTGCTTGGCAGCCTGTCCTAGCACCCCGACCGCAGGACCACAGATGTAGGCATTATCCTTTCCAATTGATGCCTTTCAAAGATGGAAACTGAGAGCTGGGGTGCAGGGGAGGCAGGTACAGGGAGCGAGGAAGGAAGCCAGCACCACAGAGTGAGTGTTGCCTCTGGACCAGACTGCAGCCACACGTGGGAGCCCCTGGAAAGCGTGCCTGGGTCCTGCTTTAGGTCAGCACTGATCGGGGGCAGGACTTGCACACAGTGAAACAAGATGCTCAACCGCTGAGCCTCAGCATCCCTGGGTACACACCTGGAGAGGCCTCAGTCCTGCTTACAGCTACCTGAGGGCTGCCTTCTCCATCATTCCCGCAGCTGCCCTCACATAAAGGAGTATCGTCATCACAAGCAATACGAGCTGTTTTAGGATGACATAATCCTGCACGGATGACGATGGAAACTTCTGAGGGTCCAAGACAACCCGTGGTGTTACCGCCAGGAAGCCGCTGGGGGCTGAGAATGGGAGGGGTCTGGTGTCCATTGCCCACTCTTTCAAAGCGTTTGAACAGTTTCACCAGGCATCCTTATGTTTACAACAGTAAGAGGCGAGGAAGACATTACATGAAAGGAACTAGTTCCCCTCTGGTTCGAAAGCATTCCCCGAACTCCAGCTGGGCAGAGCCAGGGCAGGTGAGCAGACAGAGACCCGTCCTTAGACAGCTCTGTCCTCGGTGATGCCAGCTCTGAGCACACGTGCTGACGCTGCCTCATCGGCCCCGTGCTTCGGGTCACGTCTCAGGCAGGGCCCTCCGACGATCCTTGGGTTCCCCTGTCTTCCTCTGCCCACAGGTGGGTGGAATGGGGTCCCTCGGTTCAGTGCCTGGCACAATATCACCATTGCTCATTTATTTAAACACCTGTCTCTTCACCCGTTTCTACTCCTGCTCCGCCCCCAAGCCCAGAAGCTCCATTCTGGGGTCCTCCATTTGCGCGCATTCTCCGGGAACATGGCTTCAAACATTGTCTTGGGTGTGGACATGCCTTTAACTTACGGAAGAGGTATTGTCAGTGCGTCCCGTCTCTTCCTTACTCCGCGGAGGGCCACACCTTAGAGATGCGTGCATCCTGCTCCTTGTGAGCCTGCCGGTCCTTCCACACACAGCTCGGGCCTCCTTCACGTGCACCTGCTGCATGGCCTTTATCAAATGCCCTAGAGATGCCCACCTAACCCGCCGCCCCCTTGCTATAGCCGAAGAACCCGGAACAAATGTATCCGCTACAGCCAGTGGTGCCCCTGTGAGCCAGAGAATGCTAATTTCTCTACAGATGGCCAGGTCACTGTCGGAATATTTACATCCGTTAAAGCTTTCCCCGAGAATCCAGGAGCATTCAGGGAATCTCATGTGTGAGCAGTGGTGAAGGTGGCATAATTTCAAACAAAAGCTGAACCACGGGATGCGGTCAAGTCACCCAGCACCTTTGGAAACTTAAAAGGCCACCAAGGCAAGACCATCCACTTCCACAAGGACAAAGTCTCCATGCTGTTGGGCCTAAGACCAGGCCCTCTGGAGCCCCCACCCCACCCCACGCCCAGCAGGGACCTGGCCCGGGCCACGGGAAGCACGTGCCCCCAGCGCTGTGCCACGGGGTCACGGGAGCATTTCTCCCCAGGGACGGAAGCTCTGGGCCTGCAGCTGCAGCCCCACCGTCTTACCCCGCTGGAAGTCCCGTGGCTGCTCTGTCTGCTGTTCCGCACTTTCCAGACAACGCTGATGCTCCGTCAGCCATGGCAGAGGACGGCACAGAAAACCAAGCCTTTGCAATGCGTGCTTGACGCCGACTTACTCTTCCATTGCTTGGAAATACGATGCTGGTTCTAGGCCGCACAGAACATGTGCGGGCCGTGCCTGAGTGGAACCCCTCTCCACTGACGCTCTGGGCCTAAGGACACGCTTTTCCTTTCTCCGAAGGTACTGGATCTGGTGGTCCAAAGTGCGTCTCATCTTTTCCCAAAGCAGAAAAAAGGAAAAGCGGCCAATTCACAGCCCGTGTGCCCCAGAGGCAAGGCCTCAACCCCACCCCACCTGGACGGACGTGAGAGCTGGTGCTGGAGCTTTCAGTCCATTCTGCTCCTGGTGCAGTGATGTTTGTCACAGCGCATCTCCTGTTCCCCAGAAAGGAAGTGAGGCAAGGCCACAGCACCAAGACACCAGCACAGGGACCAGGTGGCTGGGCACAGAGCTGGCCTGGTGGCCTTCCTCCCCTCACCCCGATAGGGCCTTTGTTTCTCCCTACTCCCCCTGCCCCTGGGTCTGGGTCTGTGGCCCCAGGAGGGCAGCTCCAGGCATGACCTCCCTGTGCACCCTCTATCCTACCGCAGAGGAGGGCGTCTGGTCCCCGCATCCTATGACAGAGGAGGGCGCCTTACCTTTTCATGGCACAGAATGAAGCCAAACCACACCTGGTATCCTGGAATCACTAAGCACTATCCTGGGGCCCCTAGTTCACACTTGGGCAGTAATGAAACAAACAGGCGGAATCCAGCTCAACCAGACTCACCCGGTGTCCAGGGTTGGTGAAGGGCCTGCCGCGAATCCTAAAGGGACAACCCTGGCTCAGAGCATCGGCCCTGGGAACAAGGCTGGGTGACCCATGTACACTTTGGTCCCCCTGGCCGGAGAAAGACGTCACCCCAGGCCAGCTCACGTGGCCCTCATGACCATGGACAGCCTGCTAGCAGGCCACGCGCCCGCCCTAGCCCTCCTCCCCCCCCCCTCCCCCTTTTATTTTGTCCACGCCCACGGCATGCAGAAGCTCCTGGGCCAGGGATCGAACCCCAGCCACAGCAGTGATCTGAGCCACAGCAGTGACAATGCCAGATCCCTAACCCGCTGAGCCACCAGGGAACTCCAGCCCTCCTCCTCTTTACAAACACCACGTAAGCTTTTCAGAACCAAACGCACACGGACGACCCACCCGTGCAGCTTCCAGTTTTCCTCTGAGGCTGGAGGCCGCGTGCACAACCACGAAGAGCCTCGAAAGAAAGGGGCCCTGGACATACGGAACGCATGTCCCTTAATTAAAATACCTGATCCTGACAAGCCGTTTGGAAATATTCACTGAACCAATTTTTATTTAACCTATACAGGCCAATCAAATGCAACCCGCACCGGCTCCCGGATGCTTGTCAGGAGAAGTAAATTGAACTCTTGATGGGGCAGAGCGAAGGTCAGTGGGCAGACCCCTCTGCCTTCGCCCGCTTTCCTCGAAGCGCTGGGAGAGGGGGCAGCCGTCACTCGGGCTCTGCGGCAATCATGACAGGTCTGCAGTGAAGCAGAAAAACGCTGTAATAAACAGGTCCCGCTGCCTCCCATCACTCCATCCATCCTCTCCTACAAGTGCTCAGCCCTTCTGGCCTTGCTGAGCGTTAAATCCCCGTCCAGCTGTTTGACCCTATTACGGGAACATGATAGGCACCCCTGTCACTCGAAATGCCTGCAACAGTCCGATGCACCGAATCTATCTTCCCGACAGGTGAGCCTACGGATAATTTATTTTTATGTGCTTTCAAAGGATGTTGACAGCAGTCAGGGATGTCCGGCATGCCCTGGCCGCACACTGGGGCAAGGGTGCGGCAGCTCCAGCGCTCACTGGTGATGAGCAAGAGGGTAGATGCCAGAAGGGCATCCGGGACCACGTGTCCCCGTACCTGGGGACCCGGCACCACCAAGGTCCAACTCCGTGCAGGAATCAGGCAGCGAGGGAGCCCCTCGCCCCCTTGAGCAAGGGCCTCTAGCAGAAACATCCAACAGGGGACAAGGAGTCACGGTGACACGGCACACAGCGGGACAAAGCCCGTTCTCCGAGCTGCCCTGAACTAGCACGGGTGGCTCTCGGTCAAGATATTGCCCTGGCTGGACGGCTCCCATCCAGCTCCTCTGGACCACCAGGCCACCGCCTCAAAGAACCGCTCCCAACGTTTTAGAGGGGAGGCTTTGAAGCTGGCGGGAGCATTTTAAACTTTGTTGCTGCAAATGCCACAAAAGGTAACCTCCCATTTCATACACCATCCTCTGCAAGCAGCTTCCATGCCAGCCTTGCCCGGCTGGTGCAGGGGTGCCTGGCCAGGGAATGACTTCTACGTTGCCCTCCGGACGGCTGCTGTTTGACCGTGCACCTTCACGATGGGTGCCATTTAAGCCTCCAGAATCCAATCAATGTGTCAGTTAAATTGCTCCTCATCTGTCGAGATTAAGCGTCCGACTATTACCTCAGATTTAGTAGAAGACTTAGATCCTGGCACATTTCACCGAAGCCATTAGTAACACCTGGAATCATTCACATTAGTTTAAGATCTGGCCCCATAAATTCCCAGTCATTAATGATTATTCTGACTCCTCAGGATAAATGGCTTAACGTTTTTGATAATGAAAATATACATTCTGCAGTAGTTCCTTCTTAAACCCACATTACCTTTGTAATGTACTTCATGGCTGATTGTAACAGACGGGACCATAACTCTCACAAGGATTTTTAGTGGGCTGTAAAGTCTCCAAGATCCGTGGTACGATGCATTTTTTTTTTTTAGGAAAAAATTAACGCGATATTTATTTAGCTGTTTGCATTCGGAAAGGTAATGCACTCCCTTCATGGGCGTGCTTGTCCGGGAGCAGGAACGCATCGTGATCGGTCTTCTTTCCTCCGCGCCCCCTCGGAGCCCCGACACCTGGGTCCCACACAAAGGCAGGAGAAGCCACGAACATCTCGGGGAGATTATCAAAAATAACAGAAAAATATCACCATGAGAGCCGAGGGTGTCAGCTTCGTTATAGCTGGGAGAGATTATTTAAATATCTCAAATAAATCTTTTCATTCCCGGCACATTCATCTCTTTTAAGTGCTCATTAAGGTGGGGTGTGACAGTCCAGGAAAATGAAACACTAATTCTTTTCCTCTGAAGCCTGAGCGCACCGCTCCCAAGGGCAGCTGGAGTTTAGGGGGATTACAGAGCTAGTGCAGAGAGGGGCTCCTGGTCCGCATTTCCTTCCAAAAAGTGGCGGGGGGGGGGTGTTTGATGCCACTGTGCTTTGCTCACGTCGTGTGATCTGTTAGACCTGAGGAAAACGCATGTCGGGTCGTGGTGTTTGATAAACGCTCCTCGGAACCGGGCTACGCCGACCTCGTCTCGCTGCGGTTCAGCATAATTTGCAGTCAGCTTGTCTTTGCTGGATTTCGACAAAGTTTCCCAAAGACAGAAAATGAAGGCTGGGGCTCTGGCTTCACGCTCTGTCTTTCCAATGGCAGGCTTCTCTTTTTCCTTCTTTCTTCCTTTCCTTCAGTGAGGCAAAAAAAACTGGGTCGGCAACCGTATCCTGGCATTAGTCCCTGGTAAACGCTAAGAAATATGTGCATTGGGGTCACCCCGCTGAAGGCACCCTCATTTCCGGATCTCTCGCAGAAAGGCCATCGGGATTCTCTTAAACAATAAAGGTTCATAAAACAGTGTCCGCCAGCTCCTTAATGAACTCAGAAATGGTTATTGATTCACGTTAGGCCTAATTTGCTTAAATCCAACTGGAAATTTCACATGCAATGTCAGAAAGCAATGCCCAGGCACTGAAAGGGCGGGCAGAGCCCCGCTCCGGTGTGGAAGGCAGGTCCCTGCCTGGACACAGCCTCGGAAGCCTTTCCCCACCAGGACGCGTGACAGCCCCAGACACGCCATGAAATACGGATGGGGGCTTCACCAGATTCTGGGCCAGGAGGGAGCACCCACCACCCGGCACAGGTGTTAGCTACGGAAGGCAGAAAGAAGGAAGGGAAACACATTCTTAGCCAAAAGGTTTGCCTGGAGCAGGAGAATGACTCTGAATTGTACCTGCCCACAGACGGAGTGGAAAGGACAAAAGGAAGAAAGAAGAATGAGAAAAGAAAAGAAGAGAAAAGAAAAGAAAAGAAACACGCAAACGTTATAGGAAAAGTGATGAAGAAAGGTTTAATCCAAGAACCTGAAAATCGCGGAAGCGTCACACACAAGGTGATTTGGCTGAGGACTGAACGTTGGGACCCTGGTGGGAACTGTGCAAATAAGATCTTATTGAAACATTAAACCCGGAGCGTGCCAGGGCCACCGGCGGGCACGCAGTAAATAATAATTGATGATAACCATGATACTCAAATTTAATTCCACGTCCCCGGGAAGCTCCTGCGGCTTCACTGTGAACCTCCTTGGGTCCCTGCTCCTGCTCCTTTCATCTGGGGGGCAGTGTGCAGTTCGCCCCCTCCCAGGCAAGCCACACCTGCCGTGCTGGGGCCTGAGAAAGGTGACCCCTGGGGACCAAGGCTCAGCAGGGCAGCGCCGTCCTCTGGGGAGCAGACAGGGGACAGGCGGGGCAGCACAGCGACTTGCCCAGCTTCACCTGGAGAGGAGGCTGCCGCAGGGCAGGACGGAAGCAGAGCCCAGGCCTTCCCTGGGGTGTGGGGAGTGGGTCCAGGCCCCCTTGAAGGGGAAAATCTCTAGACCTGGCCACACTCCCTGGGCCTCCACTGGACAGGACCCATGCCCAGCTAGGCCCCCCCAGGGAGCAGGGACAGCACGGGGCTGAGACAGTCCTGTGTGCACAGGGAGAAGCAGGAAAGCCGAACCAGTAAAGAAAAGGAAGAAAATAAGGGGAGTTCCCATTGTGGCTCAGCGAGTTATGAACCCGACTAGTATCCCTGAGGATGCAGGTTCAATCCCTGGCCGCATTCAGTAGGTTAAGGATACAGCGTTGCCCTGCGCTGTGGTGTAGGTCACAGATGTGGCTCCCATCTGGCATTGCTACTGCTGTGGCTGTCGCATAAGCCTGTAGCTGCAGCTCTGATTTGACCCCGAGTCTGGAAACTTCCATATGCTGCAGGTACACCCCTAAAAAAAAAAAAAAAAAAAAGAAAAGAAAAAAGAAATGAAATGAGGAGACGGTAAAAACAGAAGTCAGGCTGGGTGACAGTCAAACGCAAAAGCTGCTCTTTGCACTGTTCCTGTTCTGAGGACCAGTGGGGAGCATGACCCTGCAGTTGACATGGAGGTATTTTGCAAGAGCATGAAAAAGCCTAATTATAAAAAAAGAGGGTTTAATGCAGAGTAGAGGTCATTCCAAACCCTACAGACCCTCTGCTACCAAAACTGAGCTTTTTCTAGGGAATAATTTTCTTTACAAAGTAAATTTGAACACACACTAAGCAAGAGGCCGCCCCACTCACCGGCTCAGTGTTTAAAACGCATGTCTGTATGTCTACACCTGGTGTGTATACGCAATCACAGATGTACACAGCAGTGCCCACATGGACACACACATATTATGTACGTGTGAGTGTGTACCACACACACACACACACATACATTTTCCTTGTACTTTGTGCATGCAGCCCGCACATCTACGCCATGTAGTTCTCATATTTTGTGTATTCATCACACACACAATTACTTGTATTTCACATGGACACACAGACACACGCACACATATGGATTACATTTCAGCAACGTAAAGAGGAGTTTTATTTTGTTCTTCTAGGTGTTCCTTCCATGATCTGGGGAAAACATTCAGGAAGAAACCATTAGAATTTGGAGCTGTATTAACCCCAATGAATAATGCTTTCAGCGGCAGGCGATCTCTTTAGACAGCGCGCCCTAGAATTTTTGGAAGGTGCAGGGAATTTGTAGAAATAATGATTATGGGGGAGGAAATGATGTGGGGGGGATGGTTCAATCTCTACTAATAAGTGCTTCATAATCGCTCAAAAAATCTCTGTCAGGCTCTGCCTCTTTCGCAATGCAAATGCAGGCGGACCCGCTGCAAAGCTTGCCGAGCGCGGTACACAGACAAGGGTAATATCTATTCTGTGTCATCCCAAATGATATGGAAACAATCGAAAGCGTCCCAGCTGTGGATAATTACGGAAGAATGACAGGTTGATAATAAGTTCTCATTTAGGCGTCTCTCCAGCTCGGGAGGTGCAGGGAGGGTGCAGGCGCCGAGATTCTGGAGCTGGAGTGCCATCTGCATAAGTAAGCAGGTCTGGAAGGGGAATTTGGGGCTGGGGCACGTACTTGGGAAGAGGAAACTGTCCACGAAGCTTTCAGACTCAAAACCCCTCCCTTGACTCACTTTGTCTTAGGCTCCCTGGAGGGTGCAGCCACCTGCAGCGGTGGGAGAAGTGACTTCTGCTGTCCTTAGGTGCTCCAGCCATGCCCCGAGAGAGGAGGCACCAAGCCCCCTTACCCACCCCATGCCCCCCATGCAGCCAAAGCCATGCCATGATCATCTCAGGTAATCAGTTTCCTGGGAGTGGTGACTCACCCAAGTCCCTGATGTTTTGAGGGTAAAAACCAACTCAATGGAGAGACGGTGAGAGTCTGTCAAGTTTATAGTACATTCGAGTTTGAAGCCTGGCATTATTGATGCATATTATTAATTACCCAAAACGAGGAGGAGGAATATTTAAAGACATCAGTGACATGCTGGCTGGCTGCCTGGCTGTGCTGCAAGAGGCTGGGTCAGCCATTACTCACTCCTGGGCCTGAGGCCGAGGGGTGCTCTCCTGCTCTGTGGCATTTGGCCTTGGCGGGGGCCCTCTGCTAGAATCACCCCCATTCTGGGGCACCTCTGTCCACAGGGTCAGCTGTTCTCCCAAAGCCCCGGCGTCATCACCGAAGGCCCCAGGAGCAGCCCCAGCCTCGCGGGGACTCCTGATCTCAGACCTCAGTAACAGCAGGATGGCCAACACGGTGACAGGCAGGGGTGTGTAGGGAGCGCCTTCCTTTCTAGAAACTTCCACTCACACTGGGCTTTGCAAACCCCTGCTCTGAAAACACCTGCCCCCAGGCATGCCTAGCAAGTGAGCCTGGTTCTCCCGCAGTTTCTGTCTCTCCTCCAGGATGGGCTTCTGAAGAGCCGGCACAGCCGGTCCTGTCTTTGGCATCTTTCCAGGGCCGGGCTTATTTCAGGGTGTTTGGGGTATTTTTTCAGGTATTTCAGGCAACCTGGCTCTTCCAGTGACTGGTTTCCATCCATCTGCCTTGTTTCATGTTTTAAAGAGAAAAGATAGTCTCCAATTTTCTCCCCTCACCCCCACCCCCACCCCATTCTGCTATCAGCAGAGTTACACTGGGACCTTTCCCTGGCGCTGGGAAGAAAGAGGTCCAGGTACACCATTCACACAGGCTCTCAGCCAGGTGTGGCACTTGGGTCCCATGTTCCAATTTTAGGATCAGTTTCATCATTGCGATATAGCAGAGATGGAGTTCAAACAGCAGGCTAGTGTGAGTCCGCCCTTCTTCTGGGTCGGGGCTCCAGTCCAAGCACCAGCTCTAACACCGTCAGCTGCATGAGGTGGGTGATGTTATCATCTCCGTTTTTACAAATAAGGAAACAGGGTTCCCAGCACTCAGGGACGACTGGGCTCAGGTTATCAGATCTAACACGTCCCAAGCAGGGACAGAAGCCCCAACCCACCACACCTGGCTCCTGGCTGTGAGGGGACCAGGTGAGATGGAAGAGGGGTTACAGGGATGATTCCAAACCGCACTGCAGGAGTTCCCGTTGTGGCTCAGTGATAACGAACCCTACTAGCATCCACGTGGGTTCGATCCCTAGCCTTAATCAGCAGGTTAAGGAGCCAGTGTTGCTGTGAGCTGTGGTGTAGGTCGCAGATGCAGCTCAGATTAGACCCTTAGCCTAGGAACTTCCACATGAGAAAGAAAGAAAGAAAGAAAGAAAGAAAGAAAGAAAGAAAGAAAGAAAGGAAGGCAGGCAGGCAGGAAGGAAGGAAAGAAAGGAAGAAAGAAAGAAATCACACTGCAGTTGTGAAGCCCTGTGTGTGCCGAGAAGCACCCAAGATCCCCTATGCTGTGGGGATAGGTCGGCACTGTGCCAGGCTCAAGGCTGCTGGGGGCTTCCTTTCCACAGTGGGGCCCCCCTCATCTGTGGTCCTCCTGGCACAGACTGCAGCTCAGCAGGGCGCCTCCTCCTGGACTTGAGTTGTTCTTGCCTCATCCCAGTTAGAACCACCACGCGAAGAACAAGAAGACGGGCCAAACCCCTGTGCCCTCAGAGGCCGCTCAGGTGAGCTGCGATAGTTTGGATTCCATCTTCCAGGTTACCCTGTGGAAGCCTGACTTAGGAGAAAAAACAAAAGCAAAAACAAAAGCTGGCACGAATGTTCCATCCATAGTTGAATCTTCCCCGAAGTCACTCAACATGGTGATTCTTACTGGCTTCATTGATCAAGATGCAGAGCAGTGATTTTATTTTAGGGAAAATAAATATTCTAGATGCAAAGGAGCAGGGTTTGGCTAATAGCGAACATTAAAAAAATAAATAAATAAAGATCACCAAATAGTTAAAAGAAGATCCTTGGATATTTGACCTGGACTTCTTCAGTAATTATTCTAATTATTCTTCTATTATTTAGGCCATGAGCCAAAGGTTCCCAAGTGCATGGACAGTTAATAGTGGACTTGAAGTGAGAGAGGAGGGCAGGCCAGCATATGTTCATTGAAGTCTGCTTTCACTTAAGGGTGTTTCATCAAGCAGGCGTGGGCACCAGTCATTTATCTTGAAGTCTGTTTGCTCAGTGCAACAGGGAAATAGGAAATGCCAGCCCCAGCAGTGATGCCCCGGCCTTCCTCCCTCACAACCATCAAGGTCAGTCGGTTGCCTGGGCCCCAGGACAGGGAGGGGCCCATAGCACACTTTGGGGGGACCGTTCACAGGGCGCCCTGGCGGCCCCGGCCAGCCTCTGTTAGGGCCCATTAGCAGAGATGTGTTTGCCAGATGGTGCCCTGGAAGGTGGGCAGGAAGAGTTGGTGAAAGGGACCCAGGGACCCCCGGCAGGGAACAGTGTTCATGCCTGCCTCGTACAGCCCCGGGCCCCCCTCTGCTCCAGGACTCTTTTTAGCCACAATCTCCAGCACGCATGGGTGAGAAGCCACCAAACCCCAACCGCCTCTGGGAGGAGCTGTGGCATCTTTAGGAAGCACGTGCTCTTCCCCCAGGAAGCCACAAACTAAGCCCCGGATCCACCTGTGGCTGCAGCAGGCTAGTGCGGCAGGTACAAATCACACCTTGAGATTTCTCAGCATCCCTCTTTAGATGATCCTTGAAATAGTGACCTTCCTGAGCAAGGGGACAAGGATCAAGGGAAACACCTGGGCGGGGGGCAACCAGAGGGACCAAGAGGGTCCCATGAGATGCTGGCTGGGACGACATGGCCCCACCCGCAATAACGCTTCCTCAGTAAGCAAATGTGTCTGATCCTATATTGAGGCGACTTCCACTTTCAAGGGTCCAGTGGGAGCAAAAATCTGAATCAGGGAGCCTGGCTTTCCTGAACAGGGGCAGTAAATTTTTTTTTCCTAGATATTTCCTTGTGGTGGTAACGCAAATACTTAGAAGCATGTCTGCCATTGAAATTCTTTCGTTGCCTGTGTTTGTGGGTGGGCGGGCAACATGAGGGGTCCAAGGAGGAGAGGGACGATTGCCTGGGGTCCAGAGCTCAGGAGGGGTCTCAAAGCATAGGCTCTGGCCGTCAGCCCGAGATGGCCATGGAAGGGAGGCAACCTGATCCCTCTTCCCCAGTCTTGCCCAGGCCATGCCACTGGTCAAAAGCTTTCTGCTTTTTGCTTGCATCTATGGGCTCCACAGACAACTTCCAGCGAGTTCGTCCAGACAGACCTTGAGCTGGGAACGGGGGCAACTTGCCCTCCCGCCTCTGCCAGCTCCGCTTCACTCTGATCTCACGCACTGAGGTTCACATTTATTCATTTTGAGCAATTGTTGCTCAGACGGCCTGTCCACACCAGCCCTGCCCAGAATGTCTTCTTTAATCAAAATTCTGCTGCAAACAGCCCAGCTGATCAAGTGAAGTGGCCTTTCCACACGCTATTGACAATCTGTCTCAAGCATTATCTCCTGAGTTCCCCTTTATTTTCTCTCCCAGCCCAGCCCGCCGCTGCTTTGAACCATCGCTTCCGGATGCATCTGGACTTGATGCAACCTGCACACGTTATATCTACCTCCCGGCCCTTGTTGCATTTTGCAAAAGCAACATGAAAACTTAAAACCCAGGAAGAAGAGAGCGTGCTTAAATGGCTCACCTCCTCCCCCGTGTGACTTCTGTGTTGGAGAAGCGCAGTCCGCAGGGAAACAGGATGTTATTTCTCGAGGCAGCTGACCTTGGAGATGAAGGCAGTCAGGAGCAGATGTACAAACAGAGAGAACGAGAGAAAGTTCCGTTCTAGGGGCCGTGCAGCCCCGGATGAATATTTACAGACACAGATATTGTCTGGGAGAGTAAAGGAAGGTAAAGTCACTCGTGCAAACGTAGATGTTTGTGAACAGCCTCCTGAACTGACCTCAGCGAATACATCTAACCCTCCAGCTCCCACCCCATGAATTGTTTTATTTACTCCATCGTCTGAGCACACGGGGCACACTCAATAAATGTTTATGAATGAATCAATGAGCTGACAGTTTTCTCTTAAAAAATGCACAAGTTCCTGGCTGGTCTCAAAGGATCCTGCAGGTTGGAATTCAAAGCTACACAAAAGAGGCAGAGCAGGGTCCGAGTGCCTCCTAGGCCAGCCCGAGCCAAGGGGGACCGCTTGCTTCCCAGAGAGTGGCCTGACACAGCCACCTCTGCAGCCCGGTACGGGTGAGGAAGAGCATGGGGAACGGAGCTGGCGAGCCTCAGGGACAGCCGGAAGAGAGAGGCAGAAGGAGGCTGCGAGGCACAGAAAAAGCACCGCTGCATCTAAGGGTGCCTGGGAAGGTGGAGCCGAACACGCGAAAGTTCTGTGTCTAGGATCTCAGAGAACTCCAGAGAGTCCGCACGACTCAGACCCGGGATGCTTTTCAATGCAAACGGCAGCAATACGGCAATGGTTTCTATGGCCATGAGACACCAAGATTTCAGAGGGAGCTACGAGATCTGAAAATTGAAATCACCACCCTAGGATGTACCAGTTGAGTCAACATGGGCTACACTTTTATTTGTCTCACCAAAAAAAAAAAAAAAAAAAAAATGCATGTAAACAGGAAGGTTTCAGATCAGTGGTTTTGTGGCCTCTGTCCTCGAGCTGGAGCTAAGATGTTTGTAAGGCTGTTTAGGGGTCTGTTTATTTGTATTCCACGTCACGGCGGAAGGAATTGGAGAAACTAACTCACAGGGCCAGAGAGGGGGCTCAAAAACGCTCGGTTATCAAAATGAGATCCCACGTAGCAACACGGTCCAGATAGGAGAAATCGCACGCTTTTCTGCCCGCACCCTCTGGGCGGAATGTACATGAATTTTAACTTGTGATAAAGTTGAACAATGTTTTCATAATAAATGGAACCACTCCGTGGGGTGACAGAGCAGCGCTGCTGATAAGTGGCCTTCAGCTTGGGCTGCATACTAAGTTTCTCTGACATAAAAGCAGCAAAGTGCTGGGTCCAAAGAGCTCGGTGCACCCTATTTAGATAATACTTATCATGCTGGTTGTGAGGAGGATTTCAGTGTGTGATTCCTAATCGACTCGGCAACTGTACATTTTTGCCCATGGAAATAGCGAAAGAACACGCAGATAAAAACTCACAGGCACCTGTGCTCATCCCACTTTACAGGCGTCTACGCACCGGGAAGGTCTGTGCCCTCGCAGAGTTTCCTGGGAGATGGGAAAGAAAGACACGTTTCTTATTATAACATTAAGAAGATGCAAGTGCAGCCTATTTACCATCCTTATGCCCGAATAGCCCAAGTCAGATAGTGGGCAAATTGGATTTATTTCTTTTTACTCGATTTGCTAAAACCTCACCTTGCTCTCTAGCTAGAAAAGCACCCATTTAATAGCACAGTACAGTAGGCTGCACGTAATGGACCCAGGAACAAGGTGTTTTAGCAAAACCGAGAAAGGAGCAAATGTGAGAATCTGCAAGTCTCTTCCAGGTGGTTTTGGGCTTTAGCTTTTCCTTCTTCTTTATTAATGGGGAGCCCAGCCAGAGACTGGGTTTAATTTTAAAACGCATCCGCCCATTACGCATAAATAACCGAGCATGGAAATTATTCTGCAGTGGTGCCTCACTCCTTCTTTTCCAAGATACCCCTTTTCAAGAGTTCTCCGCCCACCCTCCAAAAGCGACCCTCTTTTAAGGACAGCTAGAGTCGCCAGCTCTTGCCAGCTCCTTGGAGTCACCTTTGTTGTGGTATCTGCTTGCGGGTGAAAAAAGAATTTTCTGGATTTAAAGCGAGGTGTAGAAAAAACAAGTTTATTGAGGCCAGAAACCCTGTTAACACAGTGGGCCGACTTCCAGATAATCAGGGAGAGCCGACGTGGGTGCAGGGTTGCATCTGTTTTTATAGCCCAAAGGTAAAGGAGTGTGGGGCGTGGTCTTGCCATACACCTGCTGACCTGCTGCTTGTTGGGGAAGGATGGAGTCTTCTGATACACTTGCCGGTTGGTTGGGGGCATGTGTTGCCCCTATAGGGCAGGGAAAGGCTTGGGCTACGTACCTTTTCTAGTGGGGGACAGGAAGGAATAGGCCAATTGACCAAGGGGAGGAGGTGAGGAGGGGCCACCTACGTACCTTTTCCAGGGGGGCGGAGGAGCAGGCCAGGTTGCTGGGGTTGGCTGGTTCTTAGGAACATTGTAACAAGCACAGTGAGATAGGTGGGCTGATAAAGATCTAGCAGTTCTTATCTCAGTCCAGGAGGCCTTTTGAGTTTTATCTCCTTGGAGCGTCTTGAGGTGCCACAAACTTGACCTTATGGCAAGTCGGTGCTGCTGCTTCGGACCAGGGAGGCACACAATTCCTCCGTGTCTCGTAATTCATTGCATTGGTAAGGACGAGGCCAAGCTCTCTACTCTTGCTGGGGACGATGCTCCGAGAAAGGAGGTGGACATGGTCCAGGCCACAACAAGTGGCCCGCCCTGCCGGTCACCCTGCCCACACCACTGCTTTACTAGTTAGGCCCAGGTTGAGAGGGACGTCGGTCTGTGTGGAAGCACAAGGAGGTGAAGGCTTTCCTTACATTTCTCTTTTCTCCACTCTCCCTATACTGCGCCTGGTCTGTAACAGGAGATGCTAAAAAAATATATGAGGAAACTGAGGTTCCGAGTAGGTCAGTAACACTCCTACTAAGGGGAGCTTTGGGGAAAGACCTCGGGACTCTGGCGTTGATCCCAGGCCATCTGCCAGTCACCGCCGAATGGTGGTGGCCTCGAGTGGCTCTGTCCTCCTGGCAGGCATGGGAGGTATTCCTTTCTCTCCCATCCAGCTCCTGGGGGCTCAGAACCCCCCTCCCCAGACAGAGGGGGCATTGCACATGGCCTCGTAACGAAGCGGTTATTTGGGCATCTTCTCTTTTATGTCACGTCTCTCATACCAGAAAGCGGGGAGAGTCTACAGCGAAGGTGAGGAAGAAGCTCCTGCCATTGCAGGAACCGAGGGGCGGAGCATCGAACGTGGTTCAGAGCTCGTCCCCAAGGCTATAAGGAAGCACCAAAGACCTTGGAAGGGAAGGGGTTCAGGGCGGACCGATCTGGGCAGAAAGCGCCACGGATGTGGCGTCCTCTTTCATCCTCCTGGGGTTGACTGCTTGCCCTGGGTGTCCCTTCTCCCCAAAGCCTGTCCCCAGCCAAGAATGAAAGCTATTCCCTGGCCTCACCCCAGCCACATGGTCTCAGAGACCCTCCAGGGCCTTCCACGTGGCTGCCAGCAAGTTCCAGCCCCCACCCTGCTCCCCCGAGGGCAGGGCAAGCACGGGTGCCGCCAGTCCTGCAAAGCTGGCACATGTCACCGGACAGGGGTGGGCAGGAAGGAAAGGCCTTGGCCTGGGGCACAGGCACATGCTCCAAGCTTGGTGTGGAGCTGGAGCCTTCCCATCTGTTCAAGGATTGTCCCCCGGGCAGGTCCCCTGGGCGGGCGGAGCAGTCACCTACCACTCAGGTGGTGGAAGGTGTGGGGTCTTCCCCAGGCTGTATTTCAACCACTGGACTAACTGCTTCAGCATTAAACGGGGCAATTATGGTTGCCAAGCAACCCTAACTTGTACAGTGCGCCTCCTGTGGTTTTGCATGCCAACCACAATGTTATGATAACAGGATTTTTGTCCCAACGAGCATCCTTCTTTATATGTAAATTTATGCTACAATTGTGTATTTAAAAATTAGTTTCTATGAGTAACGAGCCTCAGGTTTGGCTGGGCTCCCCCTCCCCGCCCCCGGTTTATAAAACCAAGCTCGGAAGTTCTGAGATCACGGAGAGGGCGTGAAGCAAGGCGGAGGCGGTGACCTCGAAGGGAGCAAGCTGTCCCTGGAGAAAAGCTCAGGACCACATTTTTGTGACTCCAGCTCATGAGGCAAGAAATCCCCCAGGAAGGGGTCCCACTTCCACCAAGAGACACCTGAGCGGCAGGTGGCCTGGGCCATGTGTGGGAACGTGGCTGCTTCCTGCCACATCTGGCCGTATTGGTGCCACGCTTCTTCATCAGCTCACATTTCCCCGGTGCCTCCTTGGTCCTGGGCTGCAGGAAGGACACCGGCTTAGGCACCGCTGCGATCCAGCCTTGCCTCGCCCTCTGGGGACGCACAATCTAGCTGGAAGATGAGTGAATAAGTGCTTGATCCCGAGGCAGGGAGGGAGGATCCTGCCGGCTTCCAGGGGCTTCCAAGCCCCGTGTGCCGGAGGCCAGACAGAGGAAGGGCCCGCCACCCTCTCCAGACAGACCGAGGCACCTGAGCCTGCACAGGCCTGCCAGAACTGGCAGGAGGCCTGGGGTCAAGGACAGGGTCTGACTTTGGCTTCAAGAGTCCAGATCTGCCCCATCAGTTACTTCGAGGGTTACCGACGTGCTCAGAACCGTCCTCCCCTCGAGAAGGGTGGCCGTCATCACAGTTTCTCAGAGCTGCCTCGACATTGGACGAGAGAAGTCCAGTGGTCCCCCTCCCCCCACCTCCCTTCTTGTGAACTTGAGCCACTGGGTGGGGGATGGGGGGAATGGACCAAACGCAGTCGGCATTGTAAACACTTGGTAAGTGTTTCCAGGTTTGGGGGCGAAGGCAAACCTTTCAAGTGAAAAAAAATAGCCAAAGGGACGAGAGACGGCATGTTTACAGAAAGAAAACACTTCTGAGCCATACTGTACTATTTGGCTCCACTGTTTTCCTCGGCCACCGCCTTTGGACTGGCGAGGGTGGGGAGGAGGCTGGGGGGCCCCCAACCTGTCAGGACGACATAAATATTGATGAGCACATCGGTTTCACATTAGCTTTTGATGAAATGTTTCATGGGCCTGAACCGGTTTCCCAGATTAAGAAAATCCCATCCACGCCCACACGCCACTTCTTTTCTCTGCAAACTTTGGTTTGCATGCCACAGACACAGACATAATTGGCTTTGAAAATCAGCCTTTTCTTTTTATCTTTTCCTCTCTCCCCTTTGTCAGGGGCGCCCCCGTCCCATCACAAGCAACAGTGGAGAGAAGGCCCGCAGGTTCCATGTGAGCACAATTCAAGGATGGTCCGATGTGCGGGTTTCTTGTGTGACATCTTATCACCTGCACCTAATTACCAGAGTCCAGGATTATCCTTTGGAGGGAAAATTGTTCAACATCTGCTCTTCAAAATCCAGCATCGCTAGATTGTCCCCCTCCTCCAAGGTGTCCAAGGCGAGCCTTGAAGGCACCCCGAGGGAGCGGCGGGGGCGGTGGGGGCCCCTGGAGTGCTCAGCACCCCCTGCCTCTGGCTGGCTTGTCCTCGCCAGCTCTTCCCAGCATCGCGCTGACAGAACCCAGCCCCGCCCTGGTTGCTCGGCCGGTGAAACTCTCGGTGACAAACGCAAAATTTCCAAGAAAACCAAACCAAGTCCTTCTGGGTGAAAAGACGTGTGGGCAGCTGGCTAGAGTCTCATGTTCCAACCTGTGCAAAGGCTGAGCGGAGAGAGAGGCAGTGCCCACGAGAGGAGGTGGAGGAGGCCGCCGTCGGCGTGGGGATCAGGTGACGGGCTTGGGGGTCAACGGAGAAAACAAAACGGATGCCAGTGGAAAAGGGCAGCGGGGTTCAAGGCCGCTTGGTTAGATCTCGTGCTGGTCACGACTGCGGGTCTGGAACTGGCATCCCTTTGAGAGAAAAGAAAGCCAAGGCTCACCAAGAAGCTGATAAAGAAATGCCTGTCTTGGCTGGGGGCACTTTCTAAAGATGAAAGATGCCAACCAAGAGGTCTCCTGGGGTCCTTGGTAAACAGGCCAATCAGCCTGCATCAGGGGGTCAAGGAGGGCTCCACCGCGCACAGCCACAGGCAAGCTTTGCCGAAACAATGTGCCCAGATGGCAGAGCGGTGCCTTCTCTCCACTCGGCGAGATATGAGATTGAAGCTGTGCTCATTCTTCTGGACACAAACTGTGGAATTGAGTCTCTTTGGGCCAAAATGCCACCTCGCTCCGGAAGTGGTAGGGTGGTTTGATGAAACAGCTTTCAGACTAGAGGCCGCCCTATCCGAGGAAGAAAGAGCCTCCTGGGAATCACCTGCAGACACAGGTGCCAGGAAAGCCTTTTGGTGCCTGAACACAGTCAGAGCTGGGAAACCCATGCCTGCTGCTGTGGATGCCCCACACGACCGACACTGACCACGATGGGCGTTGTAATTTCTTCTTTCTAATGACCCAAGATGGCTACAGGTGGGACTCACCCAAGAAATCACATTGAGAATAAGAACCAACTATTTAAACTGTCAAAAGTCTAACTTGGCATAGAGATTTACCGAAGTAAATGTACCTTGTCTCCATTCAAAAAAAAAAAGGAAAGCTGAATGATGCAAACTAGTTTTGTTTTGTTTTTTTAAGAAGACATCTTGGGTCAACACTCTTAACTCCTAAGGCCGTGAACAGCATGGGGTGGAGGTCATTAGTCAGGGTGGAGTGGCCAGTCATGCTGGCAGCCCAAGGGCAGGGACTGGAGCCCCACCCCCACACAGTTGTGGGCATCGCTGGGTCCCCTGATTACACAAAGAAAACCTCCAACAACCAAGGAAAGGCAATGAAGTATTTTAAAAGAGTGCTGGAGAGTTTTACAAGAGTTTTCATCTCTACAGGTGGAAATCCTCCAGGATTTTTTTCTTCTGGTCCATCACTGATTTTCATTGATCCTCCTACCCATTCCAGAAGGTGCTATTTGATTACTGCGGGAAGCACAGGAGGACAGAAGTCCATTCCCTCGTCTCTGCAAAGCTGAGCACACAGCGTAGGTAACAGCTCCGGATTTGCCCATAGTTTCGATGGTGTTAGACATTTCCGTGGGCAAGAGTGGACTTTCTGGCAAAATCCAACGCTTGTGACATCAGTTTGCTTCCAGAGACAATTATCTTAAATAACCTCCACTTGTACAAAGCAGTTCTGAGGGAGATTATCAAATACTCAAAAGTTTGTGGGGTTTTTTTTTTTTGGCCAATAGTTCCATCCCTGGCTGATCATAGACTTAGAAGCTTGAAATAGAATTTCATCTCCTACCAATTTTTCCGCATTTATGTTCAGAAAATATTGATTTTCTTAAAAAACTGGAGTTTTAATGGACCTTGAAATTAACAGGGCTTTTATTTCCCTACTATGACCCCATCCCATCATCACCGATGATGTCACTGCGTCTCCCAGAAAAAGCCATTGGTCAGTGACCAGTGTTTGGCGTTGAGGCACCAGGGGCAAATCAGCAGCATCCTATTTGCTCATTCGATGGCCCTTCCAACCTGAAAGAATTGCTCCTATTTCAGAGAGGCAGCTGGCTTTAGACAACAGGAAAAATTTCCACCCCAGGTCGGCACGACCTTCTCAAAACACAGCCCTGTTTTGCAGCTGGAAACTCAGATCGAGGCCAGGACAGGGCCTTTGTCACAAGGGCCACTGGTGTTTCTGACGAGCAGCCAGGGCATCACCATGGACCACGAGCAATGTTAGAGCACCGTCTGTAAATGCTTCTCGTGCGTGCATTGAACACCGATCTGGTGGCCCTCTCTGGGCAAGGGTGGGGATTTTGTGCAGCGAAGGTCCAGGGCAGACAGGAAAATAAGTAGCTAAAACCCAGGCCAGTCTGGAGTTGTAGGAGGAAAGAGAATTCCTGGTTCTGTCTCTGGGCTGCCGAGGAGGGAGCGGGCTCCGAGGTTCCTCCGAGGGGGACCAGGACCCCCTCCCCAGGGAAGGAGGCATGGGGTGCTCCTGCTCCCGAGGGACAAAGCCAGTGGGGGCCGGGGGTGACACCGAGGCCTGTGGCTCTGAACCTCAGCCTTGCTTCTGAAGCAGAGGACCCTTGAGAAGGAGAAGAGGGGCTTCTTCTCTGCTGGACTCATGAAGGGAAGGGCTTTGGGAAGATGCTCGAGGTGCCCCCGTGATCCGGGACATATTCCGCCCCGTCCCCACGCCCAGAAGCCCTCCTGCCTTCCCGGGTCTCACCCTGCCCCAAGCTCAGCCCCAGACCTGCTGCCCTGCAGTTCCTCAGACGCCTCCATCTCTCAGACCCCCAGAGGTGTCCCCCACCCCCGGTTCCCTCCCCACTTCCCCCCACTATACCATCCCCCACCGCCCCCTCCCCCTAGGCAAATTTCCAGGCAAAGTTTTGTAGCCTCGGGTCCCAGTTTCAAAGTCAGCTTCCTGGGAAACCCTTCCCTGAGCCCACCCCCTGGTCCTGGACACTGACTGGGACCCGTGATTCCGCCCGTGCTCCCCCAGCAGTCCTGCTGGAGCCCCCAGATGTAGGGTCTGTCTGTGCCCGCGTGAACAGAGGCGTGGATGTCTCTAGAAGGCAAGGCTGGAGAGAGCTGCCAACTGTGGGGCTCGGATCGAATCAGCAACCAGAGAAGCGGGTGTTCAGGGAACTCCTGGGTCAAGGTCCCACACACAGCGGAGCTGGGGTGCCCCCACCCCCTCAGCTGGCTGCTCACACCCGACGGGTCCCAAGCTGTCACCTGGCCAGCTGGCTTGGCCTCTTAACAGAGGGCCCTGAGTCCAGGGAGCCCATCCTTGAGCTTCGGTTCAGAAAGAGTGGAGCCAAAGTGGGGGCAGGGGGCAAGTCTGGGAGGGAGGGGGTGGGGACAGGGAGCCTGAGGCCATGTGTGCGGCAGTGGCAGAAGCACTCACCAGTTACGTCGTAATTACCCGAGTCCAGAGCCTCACCCGCCACAGATAATGGAGACCTGCCCACATTCATGACCGCAGCTCTTACAAGACCCTGCCCAGCACCCAGGACTGTCTGCACGCTGATGACCCCCCATTGCTGGACCTCAGACGCTGGGGCCACACAGAAGCGGAAGGTTGGGAAAGGCCCAGGCCTGTCTGAGACTGGCTGCCCCACTGTGCGGCCGACGGGGTGGGGCAGGGGCCGTGAGCGGGGGAGACGGGCTGCTGTGGACAGCAAGGGCCTGGCCCGCTGAGGAGGGTGAGCCCTGGACAGCTCCTCTCCTCGAGAAACTCCTCTGATGGTTGGGGCCGACAGTAGAGCAGGAAGAGAAAAAAAAGGACCAGAGTCAGTGGGGGGGGGGGGTACTTCTGGCCACATCTGGTGCAGCAGACAAGCACATGGGGGACCCACGGAGGGGCTGGCATCTTTCACGAATCCTGCAGATGTGGAGTTGTGGGGTCCCCTTTTCAAGGAGAGCCCAATTCTAGGGAAATTGCCTCCCCAGAATGTAGCAATTTTAAGGACGATTAAATCCAGAATGTGAGCCACCACCCAGGTTGCTGGGGTATGGGGAGGAGCACGTTTCCACAAGAGGCCTGCAGGCTCCCGTTATGCTCGTTGGCCAACCTGCGGCCCCATCCGCCAGGGAAGGACCAGCTGCGCCCACGGGCGCCCTCGCTGCACCCCACCCCCCAAGAATGGGGCCCGGTGCCAGCACACTGGGGCCCCAGGGTGGCCCTGCCCTGACTGAGAGCCAAGCTCGCCTTGTGTGTCCGGTGGAGAATTGCTGGGAATAGGGCGGTGGCTCCTCCCGGGGCACAGAGTGACCAGGACCCAGAAATGTCACAGTTATGAGCCTGCGTGGCCGTTGGTGTTCCGACCCGTATGGGGTTACAGAAACAACCCTATCCCTGCTTTGTGGGTCATGAAACAGGGCGTGGATCTGAGTCCTTGCCCCTCCATCAGGGGTAAAGAGTGGAAGCCCGGGGGCCTGTCTGAACTCCGGAAGCTGTGTCTGAAGCCCTCCCGTGTCACAGAGGTATTGTGCCATAGGCCAGGACAGCCTGCCCCAGAGAGCATGCGGCTTTTCTGGAAGGGTCTGAGCAGATGCCACTGAAGGGACAATGAGCCACGTCTGGCTCCAGGTACACCCCACCCCACCTGGCTGCTGCCCTGGATGTCCCCGCTCTCTGGTCCCCGCCAACACCTGCACCAGCCCGCCCCCTGCCCCACCCAGCACCACTGCCGGGTCTCCGTCCCTGGGAACCACGTCTCCTTGAGCCTCGGGTTCCCTAACAACATAGACAAAGCCCTGAGAGGGGCTGAGGCCAGGTCGGCTCCCAGCCCACCTTCCATCAGGCTGTCAGGCCTGAGCCAGAGGTGACCCATCCACGACAACGTCCCTCCACGACCTCTGCACAGGCCAGGGGCCCAGGGCGCCCAGGCGACCTGTGGGATCAGGCCACTCAGGCTGCAGGATGGCGTGGTGAGGCCCTGGGGAAACTGGGCCTGGAAGGGCGTCTCACTTTCCTGCAGAATCTTGGGCCAGACCTTGGCGTCTGCACTCAGTCACAGGTGAGACATATGTGTGTGTGTGTGTGTGTGTGAGACAGAGAGAGAGAGAGGGGGCCACTGCACAGGACCCCAGGGCCCACCCAGGCTTCGCCTTTGGAAGATGCAGGCGAGCAGCAGGGGCTTGACCTGGGACCCATCCCTCAACAGAGGTGGCTCTCACACTTCAGGGCAGGGTGCGGGACGCCTCCGGCTCCTGTTCGGCCCAGGGTACCTTGGAGGAAGGGCCAGCTGAGGAGACCCCCGGGGAGGTGCGTGGGTTCAGTGGGGGCTCCTGGGGCCCAGAGCCCTGGGTCCTCCTGGCTGTGGGGAGAGCAGATCAGGGCAGGGGAGGACAATCTGTTTGCTCGGTGACTCCCCAGCCCCTCCCATGCAGAGTGCGGCTTCCCGGTGTCCCAGCAAGAAGCATCCTTTCAGAGGGGATGGCAGGGCCCTTGGTGGGTGAGGACTCTGCGGTCACAGGTGAGATCTCCCAGATGGTGCCCTGAGAACAGAGACGAGCCTCTCTGATGCGGGCAGGGGCACGGAAAGCTGAGCCAGGTGCAAGGGAGGGATGTCCTTCTGCCTTCACGTGACAGGGCATCAGGATGCTGGCTCCATAATAGGCTGAGGGGCTGAGGGGCCAGGGAGGCTCTGCTGAGGCCGGGACCCTTGAAAGGAACATCGGCAGGGGCTGGATTCCAGGGCACATGGAAGACCTCGCTTTGAACTTGGACTCCAGCATCTTCTGCAGGGGCTTGGGGGGTGGGCTGTTTCTGCCATTACCATCCTTCACCTGAGAGGTTGCTGGACTTCTCGGCCACAGTTTGTTAAATTTGCAAATGCCCCCCCAGGAACCGTCTGGATGAATGGTCCATAAACGTAAGGTCCAGATTACGAGGGGAGTAATGGCTGAGATTCCATTCGCTTTGTACCTGCTGACCTCAGCCTCCACGGGCACAGGGTCTGCAGGGCAGGCGCCGTTGCCATGCAGACTGCAGCCCCCAAAAGCGGGGACCTGGGGGGCCTGCAGGGACTCCACCACTACCAGGGTTCCCCTCACCCTGTGCAGAGGGGAGCCGGAGAATGAGGGAGAGGAACAGCCCAGGAGAGCTGCGCAAGGCCCACCAGAAGTCCTGGAGCCCCAAGACAGAGACCCAGGAGGGCCCACGCACCCTCCAGAAATCCAGGCATTAATCCTCAGCAAGCGTCTCCCCACGGACATGGGTGACCTTCCTTCCTACCTTGAAGGGTTCAAAGCCGGTTCTCACCTGGAGTGGAGGAAACCTCCCAGCAGACTTTGCTATAGGAACACATGCTATCAATAGTCTATACTAAATATAGAAACATGGCTTAGAGAGTCAAGGTGAAGGCTCCGAATTTCCCATGAGTCAAGGAATTCTCCAGTCGTCCAGGATGGGACGTAGGTTCCCCTGGCCAGGCTGCCCGCCGTCCTCCCTCCCGAGCCCACACTGGTGGCTCTGCAGCAAAGCCTGTGATGCAGATAAGCACGGGGGGAAACATGTGGTCCAGCCAATTTACCCTCGCAGAGCCAGGGAACAGCCCACGTCGGGTGAGGGAACGCTTTTCCAACTAAGCAGAAAATTTAGTAAGATGTTGAACGTCCTTGACGACACAGCATTTCTATAAAATATGCATATCGGCAGGGATGTTTTTCCCTAACAACGCTCTGGGAAATTACATTAAATTTCCGAATTATCCCCTGCTTCCCCGCGTCGCCCACAGAGACTGGCACCAAGAGCACCATTAAGGAGAAGGAAAGCAGACGCCTTGGTACGGCTGCCTCCGCCAGAGCCGGGGATCAAATATTTTTGCACAGTTTTATGTGGATAGTTTCATGAAAATTGATCAGGTCTAAAAAGTCACAGTCCAAATGAAGCTAAGGTTAAAGATAATTTATACATGATATTCCTAATTTTATTCCGAGCCCTTTTATGACGAGGTAGGCCTTTATGACTTTAAAGAAAATGTCAGTGACGGCAAATGACATTGGACGGAATAATCTAGTTACGAGGGAAAGACATTTAAAACTATTCCGAGGCAGCAGCCTGGCTGGGTTCTGCTGAAAGCACACTTTCCGTCGACACAGCCGTCCGAATTTCCTTGCCGCGGCTTTGAACCCTTTCCGCGACAGTGGTGTCAAGGGCAGGATTTGCAGGGAGCCCTGGATCTGCTCCCCCAGCCCTTTTATTTCCCTTCGATTCTTCCTGTGGATGTAAGTATTTTTCAAGGCCTCATTTTTTTTTTTTTTTTTTTCTGTCCATCAGCAGGAAACCGAAACTCAAAGCTGTCGGTAAATTCTATTCCAAACACAGTCTGAGGCCTGCAGGAGACAGACAGACGGACACGTCCGCGGGGGCAGGCTGAGTGTCAGAGCGGTCACTCCCGGCTGCTCCGCTGGCCTCTGGGGAAGCCAGCTTAGCATACGTGTCTAAGATTCCATGCTTCCCCGGCCACCGGCCTGGGCTGGTTCCACCCTGCCAGCCGCTCTCTCCTCCAATAACTGTGGCTCCTCCTCTGATTGACAAGAGAAACTGGCCCTTGGCCCAACTTTTCACGCAAGAGTTAATAGAAGGACCCCTTCTCAGCAGAGCGAAAAGCCAGCCCTGATGGCACCTGAGAGCCCCCCGCCTCTGCTCAGTCCCAGCCCTGTCACTCAGCGCGGGGTCAGGCCCAGCATCCCTGAGGCTGCTGTGGAGTGACCGTGGAACCTCAGCCTGGGCCTGCCGTCCCAGAGCCCCTCCTGCACCCAGTGAGCACCGGTCAGGACTAAGTCACAGTGGGCTTCTTCCTGGGTGCAGCCTGCCTCTGGTCATCTGGGCTACACACACGTGGACACAAGAGAAAGTGACCGCTCGGTGTCAGGTCATGTGACCTCACACTTTGAATCTTCTGTCAAGTCCCCGAAACATTATCACAAAGAGGGACATGCCCGTAGCTCACAGGCCTTTCCTGCTGAGCTACTGTGGTCTCTTTCCATCCGGGCACCTACCCATGGGCGAGGCCATGCTGCCACCCCATGTCACAGAGGAGGAGCGGCTGGCCTGTCTGACTCCAGGGCCACCTCCTCTTCTGCAAAGGGAGGCTAATGACACACTCGGCGGGGCCCCAGGAGGAACGGGCGGCCACGCAGAGGAGGAGGGGTCCTAACTCAGGTCCCCATGGGTGTTGGTCAGGAGCACAGGGCCCCTCCTCCCAGCAGCAGGCGTGGCTCTGCCCCCACCACCGTCCCCTCATGGGGGGCGAGAAGAAGGCCCCGTTGGCAGGACACAGCCATTTCATCAGACTTGTTCACGGAACCCCTGCCAGGCACAGGTCGGAGCTGGTCAACTCTTTACCCAGAGTTACAGGTGCTTCCGTCTCAGCTCCCTGTTCACCTGCCTCCAACACCCCAGCTTTCCCTGCACAGGTGAGCTGCAGGGATGCTCAGGACGCCAGGAAAGCTGGAGCGAGCACACACCCACAGGCGCTCACGCACACACACACTATACACACCACACACACACCACTACACATACACACACTACACATACCACGCACCACTGCACACATCAAAAACACATCTACACATACCCGTAACACACAACACAGCCTCACAATGCACCACAAATATATCTACACACACTCTCCCACGCTCACACACACACTCCCTGGGATGGCCTGACCAGAGCATCTGTCAGAAAGGTCTAAAGCTTCATTTCAGCACCCCTGCACTGTATGTTTGGTGTTTCTGTGTGGGGGGAGGGTGGGAAGGGTTTGGTTTGGTCAGTGCGTTTGATCCCAAGTTCTGAGTCCAGCCTGTGGCTTTGGTGTCCTGACCTGCCAGTGGTCCTCTGAGGTGCACCCCACCAGGCAGCTGTCCTGGACGTGCGTAGAGCCCCCCTAAGCTGACCCGCCTCTCTGAGGAGGAGGGAGAGGAGGAGGTGTTCCAGCCCCTCCAGACATGCCCTGCAGGCACCCACGTGCCCAGGTGAAAGTCAGCTTCTAGTAAATGCCCCAGGCCTGCCAAGCTGAGCACTGGGGCTCCTGAGTGGGAAATGGCAGGTTTTCTCAGGAAAACCACATGCTGGATGTTAATTTCCTTTTCCTTGAGAAAGCAGAGCATCAATTAGAGGCCGAGTGTGACTCTACCAGAGCTACTTTCCAGGATTTATTCCGTAGGCTTCCTCCCACCAGTCCCCATCTGGCTGGGCCAGAAATGGGTTTTGCTTCATCAGAAATGTGCTGTGAAGTCCCCGTTAGGTGATCGATCTTCTGCACGAGGCTGAGCCCCCCACACAGCCGCAGATGCCGTGCGCTGGCGAAGACTCGGAGTTCAGAGCCAACTAGAAAGCGAAGGAAATTAACTGATGCTTCTAAACCTGGCAGGAAATTTGAATCGAAATCCCTTTCTGGAGTGGCCCCTTGGAGCGACTTCTGAAAGTTGCAGAGCCCCGGCTGAATCCTTCCAGTGTCCTGCCCAGCTCGCCCAGATCCTCCTGAGATGTGTCCTTGGCCCTCTCTTCTGCACATGCCCCTGGGGCAGCCCCACTGGGCCCTGGGACCCTTGGAGCTCCCACCCTCTGTCGAGCTGAGAGATCTGGTCCTTCTCCATCAAGGGGCTTCCTTCTACCCCTCCCCCCCAACAAGATGGACCCTCCAACCAAGGATGCCAACCAGGGACTCAGCATGGAAGCACTCTCTCTGCAAGGAGGCAGTAGAGACATGCCCAGCCTGCGTGGACACAGTGGCCTCTCAGGGTCGCTAATGCGTTGGCCAGTGTGAGAGAGGGCAGGGGCCCTGGCTGGGCTCTCCACCTCCAAGACCAGGGCCTCCCTGCCATAGGGCTGCGGGGCCATGAGGGCAGGGGGCGGGGGTGGGTGGTGTCCTCCACTGGATCTGCTGATCCGCAGGCATCCGAGCTGTGGGCAGGGGACATGCATTTACTGAGCAGCCCACCCACGACAGCAGCTTCGCGAACACAGTCTCATTTAAACCAATAAAAGTTTTGTAAGGGAGTTCCCACTGCAGCTAAAAGACCCAAGTGGGTTAAAGACCCAAGTTCTCTCTGAGGATGCAGGTTCCATCCCTGGCCTCGCTCAGTGGGTTAAGGATCCAGCATTGCCGCAAACTGTGGCTTAATTCAAAGATGCAGCTCAGATCCTCTGTTGCTGTGGCTGTGGTATAGGTCGCAGATGCAGCTCTGGTTTGACCCCGGCCCAGAAACTATCATATGCCACAGGTGCAGCCATAAAAAGAAAAAAAAGTGGTTTTGTAAGGACAGAGTTCTTCCTATTTAACTCATGAGAAAACTGGGCTTTGGGAAAAGAATTTAGCAACAATCAAAGGGCTATGGCTGCCCCGCCGCAGAAGCAGGATGGAAGCCCTGGTCCCTGGACTCCGAGGATCCTAGTCTTCCTGCCTTGACATCATGGAAAAGGGCAGGCAGATGCAGTTGTCCACAGCTTTTATGGCCCCCAGAATAACCTGGCTCCCAGAAAGTTAATAAATGAATGCTTCTCCAGGGTCTGGGTCAAGACACTGGACCAGCGGGCACCAAATAGATTTGATGCCCGACTGAGGAAAAGGGGGCTGCTGCTTTGTCAGGCAGAACGTGGAGAGTGGCAGCATCCTGAGGTCCAGCCTCTCTGGGGGACAACTGTGTGCTGGAGAAACGGGGGAGGCTGCGTGCTCTCCAAGACCTGGTCCTAAACGAAGTTAGGGCTCTCCCTGCACAGGGGGATCTGGAATTACTTTGTTGGCTCTGCAGAGAGCCGGGGAGTATGGGAATGACTTGTCATGTCATCCAAGAATGCTTTAATCAGCATCTGTTCACTTTATCCAAAGAAATGGAAAGATATTTAGGCATTTCTCATTCCATTGTCCAGAAGAAAGCTCTACCTCCAAAAATGCTAAGCTCGGAGATAGTTCAGAATTTTGTCATGGAAACCAAATGCATCAGGAGAGGGGCTTCTGCCAGCCCAGCCAGGACACCAAGAAGGCCCCACCTGGTCCACGGCCAGGAGCCCCAAGCCCAGGTGTTAGGTGGCAGCTGAAGGGGCCACGTGCACAGAACACCGCTGGTGTCTCCCGGGAAGACGAATGTACCCAAGATCAAGGACACCCTCAAGCCGCTTTCATAGAATTTGAAGCCAAGGGGACCCTGACGCCAATCTTGTCCAAGCCCTGGGGGTGGGGAGGGGTGTGGATACCAGCTCAGAGAGGAGTGATCAGCCCACACCCTGCAGCATCTGGGCCGCCCACACGTACCACTGGCACGGGCGTGTCACAGCCGGGGACTGAGGCACCGCGTGCAATACTATCATCTTCACACCTAAATATGTGCCACACACGGAGCTGGGCTCACCTTCTCCTTTTGAGGTAACTGAGGCTCAAAGAAGCCAAGTTTCTTGCTCAAGGTCACCAGCCCATGTCTCAGCCTCTGTGTGCAGGGCCACTGGTGGCCACCCTGATGACGGCCCCCCAACGGAGCCTGTCCCTCTTCCTTCTGCCCTCAAAGTTCCTCTTCTGGACAGCTGCACAGCCCTCCTGCTGGTTTTCAAGCAGGTTACCCTCTTCTGTGCATTTTAGCACAGTCAGTCTGTGAAAGGATAATTTTCAAGTATTTATGCAAATGTGTGACGGAAAAGGGGGGATGTCAACTCACACCAACAAAGGAAATGAAAGCAACACAAATGTCCATGGAGAGAGGAAAAGATAAGGAAGATGTGGTACATAGACACAATGGAATACTACTCAGCCAGAAAAAAGAATGAAATGATGCCATTTGCAGCAACATGGACGGACCTGGAGATGACCATACTCAATGAAGTAATTAGGCCGAGAAAGACAGATATCACATGATAGCACTCACATGTGGAATCTAATAAAAATGATACAAAAGAACTTATTTATGAAACAGACACAGGGGTTCCTGTTGTGGCACGGCAGAAATGAACCCAACTAGTATCCATGAGGATGCAGGTTCGATCGCTGGCCTCTCTCAGAGGGTCGGGGGTCCCGCGTTTCCATGAGCTGTGGTGCGGACAGCTGGGTGGCAGACACAGCTCCGATCCAGCGTTGCTGTGGCTGTGGCATACGCCTCCAGCGGCAGCTCTGATTCAACCCCTAGCCTGAGAACTTCCATATGCCACGGGTGCAGCCCTAAAAAAGCAAAAAATAAAATAAAGTAAAAAATAAAACAGAAACAAACTCACAGATTTTGAAATCAAACATGGTTCCCAAAGGGGGAAGCATCAGGGAAGGGATACATTCGGAGGGTGGATTAACACGTGCACCGCTGTATGTAAAACAGAACACTAACAGGGACCTACAGCACAGCACAGGGAGATCTACTCAAGGTTCTGAAAAGTCCTGTGTGCACAAAAAGAATGGGTAGAGGTATGTGTATAACTGATGCCCTTTGCGGCACACTTGAAACTAACACAGCATCGTAAATCAACTATACTCCAATAAAATATGTTTAAAAAGAAGCGAAGTGAACTGGGAGGATCCTCCTGGTAGAACAGGACTTGGCTTCTTCCATGGGGAGTTTGGTTTGGGTTTTGTTCTACGCGCCCTTGTGAATCTGGGCACGAGAATTCATCCACAGCATGTATCAGCATGGAGCGCACGTTCAGATGGTCTTGGCCGATCCTCATGGTTCTGCTGCCCCACGACCACCCCGCTATTTCCTCGAAGTCCTAGGCTGGTGTCCCCTCCAACTCTGGGGAGTGGAGGAAGGGGGCGACCGTCCTGAAATAGACTTCATTCCTGAGAAGGGCCCCCCTGTTAACCCTCCCCATGGACAGTATCTGATTTGTGGCCATCTTTGGGTGAAATAGAGAAAAACTTCCATGCTAGCTCTCTTAGGACAGCTCTGCAGAGTGGTGAGCCAGGGCTCTGAGTGGGCTTTGGTTTTGCCAGCCCTGAGCCCCTGGGCATGAAAGGAGCCCCGCGTGTGGGCCCCTGGGAAGAAAGAGTGGGAGACAGCAGCCCAGTCAGAGAGAGCGCTTTCCTGCAGCCCCTTCTGCACCTTTGATGGGAGAGCATCCAAGGGAGAGCATGAAACCCCTTGTCCCTTCTTCTCCACCTGGACACCACGAACAAGCTCACAGAAGATACTCCGCCCCCTGTGACATAAAGCTGCCCCAAATTATTCCCAAATGGGGCAAGGAAAGGACTTAGCTAAGCATGAACTGGTCCCCAAAACAGAAACATCTATTGCGCATTAGTGAGTTACAGTTCATAATTAAATTTTATTTTATTGAATTTTTTTTTTCTCTTTAGGGCCGCACCCATGGCCTATGGAAGTTACCAGGTTAGGGGTCGAATCAGAGCTACTGCTGCTGGCCCACATCACAGCCACAGCAACGTGGAATCTACACCCCAGCTCACGGCAACGCCAGATCCTTAACCCACTGTGCGAGGCCAGGAATCGAACCCATGTCCTCACGAACACTAGTGAGATTCGTTTCTGCTGGGCCATGAGGGAAACTCCCCATAAAGAAATTTTAAAACGTTTATTTCTTTTAAAATTATGAAAATTAATAACCACTGAGTGCACTAAGTCACCCTCCACTAGGCCTGAGGTGAGGGTACTTCACACGGTTGAAACAGAGACACCCGGCTAAGGATTCGTATTAGATTCCTCGTGTCAATGTTACATTGCCCTCGGAAGAGACAGGTGGTGCTGAAGTGTCCTTGCTCTCAGGAGATGTGACTTCAAGTATGGGGCGACGAGGGGATATCTGCCATCTTAGGGGATCCAGATAGCATGCACACGCACACGCACACACACATGCGCACACACACACGGGCACACACACATGGGCACACACATACAGGCACACACACACAGGCACACACATACAGGCACACGGAGCTATGTGTGACCCTGGGTGAAGGATGGACAATGGTCTCCTGCTCTTTAAAGTTTTCTGAGGGCTTTTAACATTTTTCAAAGTGAGAATTGGAGGAAAGTTATAGGATGCGGAATTGGACATCGGAAGGACTGACTGGTTCAAAGAGGAGGCCACTGCACGTGAAGCAGCTATGTGGAAGGACCTCGTTGGGTCCTTTCCAAGGAAACTTCAAAATGCTCCCAGCAGATGGGCCTGTGTCCCTGCTCCAACAATGGCCAGAATGTGCCGAGATGACCCATCCCGTCCAGACTGAGCTTCATCACAGCACAGACCATTCTCAGGGAGCTGGGCAGGGGCCCTGGGTTCTCTGCAGCCCTCCAAGGGCAGTACAGTGGCTGGGAGGTGGGGGGGCAGTATGGCATGTGGAGTCCCCCTCCTGTGGTCACAGCACCAACATCCAATCAAAGACAGGACTTTTCAACGTAGCCTTAAGACCATTCCAACTCTAAATCCTGTTCTTAAACATGTCCTCGCAACATCTGTTTGGGGTCAACTAATGAGAGAAACCAGTAAACTACACTGGAGCAGACAGAAGAAACAATTGAGGTGGTAAGACACTAATACATGATGCTTCAACCCTGGGGAGATCTCATGCCTAGAAACCTGGGTTGAAGTGACCAAGGCAGTTTGGTACATGCCCCCACCGTAGTCCCAAAGCCACCCATGTGCCCCCCTCAGCTTGAATTCCTAGGTGGACCTGTACACAACGGTGACAGAAGCATTGGGCCTGGGAGATGGAGAGACACCGGGATCCTGGTTTAGGGCTGACCGTCCTGGATTCCCACATGCCACCCATTGTCCTCTCCTGGTCGGTGGGTCCGCATCACAGTCTATGGCATGGGGACCTGGGGTTGCATCTGATTTACTCCTCACTTTGGAACTGGCAGCCCGCTTGCACAGGAGGCATGGGGAACCTGATCCTGGAATGGAGGGGACCCCATGTGCATGTGCTCCCCTCTCTGTCTCCAGATCACTGGGTCCGTCTCCTCTTCCTCCGTTACCTGCAGTCTGCCCCCGCTTTTCTCCCCGCTAACTTTCCTTCCCTAGCTTTCCCCTGTCTCTGCAGCAATTTTCCATTGTATCTTGGATCAGAAATGGGCTCTTACTTCTTCACACGCTTCCTGCAATGACCCAAACCCTTGGCAGCAGCCACGCAGGAGGGCAGCCTGTTGGGGTCAGTCAGAGGAGGGGGGGCCCCCTGTTCAGAAGCAGGACTGGATGGAGGCGTGTTGCCTCCAGTCCAGCTCGAGGAAGCACCATGTCTTGTTCAGTTGCATCAGCTGGGTTTAGGAGCCAAGGTGATGCCTTCGGAGTGCATTTCTCAGCTGCTTCTAGTCTCATTTGGGGAAAACTAAGCACTTTGTGTTCAGGAGACCTAAAGGTCTTCCGTCAGAGATACTGGGAAGGAAACTGACCCTTCTCATCTGCAAGCTACACTTTGGTAAGATAAATGCAAACAAAACAACTGTGATGTATGGGGGTTGGTTATAAAAAATACCAGGAGATCCTATTATTTCTTGAACACCAAAACCCCCAGAAATCCACGAAAGGAATTTTGTTAATGCCTTTGCATATTCAAATTCTCTTAATTTTTAAAATTTCTTCTTTAAGCGGCCGTCCTTAAACTGTCTTAGTTCTGCATGGTCTTCTCCCCCAGTAACCTCACCAAACACTTTCTTTTAGAAGGAGGAGTTATTGTTTACTCAGATCCTTCAGGCTCATCAGAAACACTAATTGACTAATGAGTCAAACAGCTTTGGGTAAAAACATCTCTGTTCAATTCTCTCAGCTTTTTTAAGATCAAAAAAAAAAAAAAGAAGAAGAAGAAACTTTTTCTTCCTCTAAATGCAAATCTTCCCTGTAACACCGTAGTGCCTAATCTGCTACGACTAATTAATCTGCTGGAGCTGATGAAATGTTACCTTCGCATTTTTTGTTCCTTGTATACAATTATTGTAACAGTGCTGAATAAATCAATATTCCCAATCCAACTGTAAAAAACAATCAAGAAAAGCAGTGCTTCTCAGGGAAAGAAAAAAAAAAAAAAGAAAACACCACCAAATAATATTTATTAACTCTGTCTCAATCCACAACAGAACCAAATACCATTCAGGCATTTTCTGCAAGTGTAATAAGCAAACTCAGATACATGATGAAGGTGGCATGTGCCAATAATTTCACCATTTTACACTGCAGAGTAATTGAAGGATTTAATGAGAAACAAACCAATAAAAATAAATAGACCATGTTAGAGGAAGAGAAACTGATCTGAAATGGAAGTTGCTCCACTGTGAGTTTAGGGGGGTGTTTTGCATGGTTTGACCAAGGGGAAAAGCAGTATCCACTAGCTCCTACCCACTTTGTCAAAGAAAAAAGAAGACTATCTTCTTTCTCCAGATGGAAATCCTGGCCCTGGTAACTGTTAGTGGTTGACCCGGAAGGTAGCCTCTGATTTGGCCAGTGGCACGAAGGTGGGGCCATCCTGAGAAGCGCAACCGGGACAGTCCCACCTCGTGCTAGTGGCCAGAGAGCTGCAGGTCCCACCAGTGGGCTCCAGAGCACAGCCAGCCTAGCCCAAGAGGCTGCTCCCACTGAGGCAGTGGTTCAGAAGCATTGCCCATCCAGCATGTCCTGGGCCAGGAGCATCAGGGGCCTGCAGCCCCTGGCATTAGACCAGGCAAAGGACCAGAGACATGGAGCCCCACTGAAAGGAAAGTGAGCACCTGCCGTTGGGCAGACGGAGTGAGCCCCACACTCGGCCCACCTCCAGGCTTGGGGATTCAAAGATAAACAGGGCTTCGTCCCAAGAGCTCATGCTCAAGCTCAAGGGTAGGAATTATATCCTAAGGGTGTTTGGGGCCATTGAGCTCAGCCCCTAAATCATGAGGCAGAAGCACTGGAGATGCTGCTGGGAAGAGTGACACCTGGTCATGCGGAAGGACACGCCCATCAAGCAGGTGTGCCCGCTCCACTGGGAACGAAGTTCGGAAGTGGGCGGGGTGGCATTGAAGGCCAAGGGCCCAGGTCTGCAAAGGCACAGAGGTGCGAACGACCCGTCTCAGGAAGGTTGCTGAAGTCAGGGATGTCAGCCAGGACCAGGTCAGGAAGGGCTCCCACCTGGAACACCTCAGAAGGTCTTCAGCACCTTGGAAGGAGAAATGCCCGCAAGGTAATCCCCTGGTGTGTGGGCCGGGGTGGCAGGCCGAGCTCTGCTCCCACAGGGCCGGCCCATTCTGCTCCTGTCTTTGCACATAAGTGTGGGCCCCTACAGACACATCCACTGAGGGTGACTTCACGCCAGCGCCCACTCCCAGGCCAGAGCTGCCTCTTGGCCACTCTGCTGTGGGGGTCTTGGCGAGATCGCTCTTTAACCTTTCCAGGGTCAAGACCTGTTTGTCCACATGAACCTTTACGTTTGGAAAAAAATGCAAACTGTGACTTAAAAAAAAAAAAAAAAAAAAACTCAAATCAGGAGAATCGGGCTGCAAGATGTTTTCTTTAAGAGATGCTATTTTCAGCTCCTCTGTTGGGGTGCCCTCCCTCATATGCACAATCGGAAACACTCAATTGTAATAAGTTATTGCCTTGTGGGAGCTCTGAGCCGGCGGGTTCAAAGCCTGGTGCCAAGAGGTCCTTCCCCAGACGTGCTTGGACCGAGCAGTGGGCAGGCCACTGACCCTCTGATCGCATCTTTGGAGAGCTCAGAGTATTGACAGGCTGAAACGTTTTATTGCCCCAAGTTCAAGTGCCCTTGTGAGGCCGGGATGCCATGGACAAGGGAGCTTTGCCGGTTTATTCACTCAACTGAGATGGGCTGCAAGGGTGGTCGGCCTCGGGGGGGAGAGGAAGGTCTAAGGGCCAGGCTAATGGGCTGTCAGCCGGGGGAGGCACCCCCACTTGTACCAGCCACGGCCTATCTACTTAGTGTTTGCAAAGAGGGATGCAAGGAGAGTCCACTCGTGCTGCCCAAACCTACTGAGAAGGTTCCAGAAGGACTCGCTCTTTCTCTTGGCATGGCCTCTGAAGCCCCAGTCCTGGCACACAGCAGGGCATTGACAGGGCAGGCCACAAAGGGGCCTGGGGTGAATTTAGGTATTTCCCACCTTTTCCAAAACCATCCCTCAAAACTGAAGGAGGAGTACAAGGAGGAGAGGAAAGTCCTTCTGGCTTGGATGCCTCCAGGGGCAGCCTGGGGGCCCCCACACTAGGCCAGGCCCTGTCCCGCCTCGGAGCCTTCCCAGCCATGGCCAGCGACATCGCCCCCCTTCCTGTGGGTCTCGGTCTCCCCATCTGATTGACGAGAAGGACCAAGAGCTCACCACGGAAAGGGCCCTGTGGCTCTGAGTGTCTCCTGGTGCCTGGGAAGGACCCTGAGCTCAAGGCACTGCTTCCCCCGCCCCCCCGCCCCTCCCCGCAGCACCACTGGGTTCCAGCAGGGGGAGCTGCTGTGCCCGGCTCCCTTCTCAGGTGACCTTCTCACGGGGGTAGTGCCCAGAGGGCGGCACAGCGAGCTGCACCCTTGGCAGGCAGACTGAGGGGAAGCAGCCTCGTCCCCAGACACACTGCCTTGGCTCCAAGTCCCCCTCAGACCAGGGACCCGCCTTGACTCAGGTCAAGGGCTCAGGTGCCCCCCATGCGGCTCCTGCATGCCCGAGGCGCCCTTGGTGCCTTTAACGATGAGGTATCAGGCCGTTCCTGCGGCCACCCTGAGGTTGCCTTTCCGCAGAGGGCAGCGGGCTCAGGCCGGGAAGCTTTTCACCTGGTTGATGCAGCTACTTAGTGGGAGACCTACTTCAAGTTCAAGGATATGAGCTGCAACGCCCATTACCGACCCACTTCGAAATGCCCACTGACCTCAACCTTCAACAGGAAAGCCGGTTAGGGACCCCCCTTGCTCCCTAAAGGACCTCGAGAAGGAAGGCTACCAGACCATCTCAGGGTGTGCAGTACGTGCCCAGGGCTATGCAGCGCAGGACGGCCCGTCCGGGGTGGGAGCAATCCCGAGGGGCTTCACGGGGGAGGTGCTGGCCGAGGCACTCACACCCCCTTTCTGCCCGGCTTTTATTAACAAGCAGAGGCGGTGGGAAGCCGTGGGCTGCGGATGGAGTGGGTCTCTTCACTCAGCCTCGGCAGCCAGGACAGCTCCTGGTGAGGGCTGGATGTCTGGCTTGAATCTGCACAGCACACCCTGCCGTCACAGAAGCAAAGACAGACATATTCGGCCTGCGGCCCCAGCGGGGAGTGACCAAGGGGCCGAGAGGGAGACCCGCTGGGGAATAAGCCTGCAGAGTTGCGGGCCAGCCCCCATCTCAGGTTCCAGACTGGAATCTGGCAGCAGCTCGGGGCTTCCCGGGGGGTCTCCTACAGCCGTGGGCAAGGTGGCCACCCTGCAGGTGCCTGGAAATGAGAGCTCGTGTTACAGGAGCCAAGGTCAGGGAGGGTGGGGTTGGCCCCATCCCGGGGGTGGGGGGCTAGGTGGGCCTGACCTGGGCTGTGAGTGCCATACGCTCCCAACAGCTGTTTTCTTGGGAACCCTCCCTGCAAGTGAAATTTCCATGTGACACAATGCTTCCTGCTTCCCTGACACCTGGGGAGCAGCTAAGATGACACTCAAGATAAGAGCGTGGGTCACGGTGGGCCGTGGCAGGCAGCAGAAAGCCAGGGAGGAGGCACAGGATCCAGCTTCCAGGTCCCCCTCCCAGTGGAAGGCTGCTCAGGGGAGGCAGGGGCCACAGGAGCTGCCTGGATGCCTGCTGTGGAGACACAGCCTCCACCCTGAACACTGCACAATCAGCCGTATAGTCAGAGCCACCTCCGGGTACTGAAGACAGAGCCCCTCGAATTCCCAGGTGGCTCCATTGTGTGCAGCGGGCTCCTCCCCTGGGCCCCACTCTCCTGGTACCCGGCACGCCATCCTCTCCTACATCCCTGGAAGTCTGTTGTGATCCTTGGTGCCAGAAGTGGGCCTGTGGACTCCACCAGGAACAGAGGAAAGAGAAGAAGCAAAGCCAGCTCCTTCGCCGGGCTTGTTAGTGCCCACGTGCCAGCACCAAGCAGGGCTGATCCATACGAGCGACATCTGGCCCTGATCTTTGACCTTGTCCTATTGTCGGATGAGTCCGCAGAGATGATAACGCTGATGAACTTGAGCAGATGTGTGTCAAGACGGCTCTGGAGGAAAGGAAGTCATGCACCACGCTCATGTGTGCTTTCACGAACGCCGGCACTGTGATGCATGGGATCCATCAGGGGTCAATTTTATAGGCTCAAAATTGTTATTATTATAGTCGAGAAGCTCTCCTTTTCCCCATTGTGGCAGAATTGAATTTTCCAGGTAATTATGGGCTCACCGTTGCTCTTATCACCAGGCCTCAACATCAGTCGAGTAGGATGTCACATTTATCAGTGTGACTCATTTTAGAGACAAACCCCGGGTCCCACACCCGGCGTGACTGGTCTGTTAATATGAGTGTGTTATGGCTCTCTCACGTGCTGGGCCTCAATAATAGAATTTAAGCGGAGGTAATTTCCAAGCACAATCATAGTTTACATATTAGTTATTGCATAAAGAAAAAAAACGACGACAAAGGACTTCGGTAGGCTACATGCAATTAACACCGAGGCCCTTGCCTGGGTCCCATGGGAAGTTAATCAGCTTGGCCGTTTTTTTTTTTTTTTTTTTTTTTTTTTTCTCAGATTTTGATGGGAAGAAGCAATGTTTTACTGGATGCCTCGGCTACAAGTGTTAAAGCTTTCTGGAAATTCTGGACATCCACCAGACCTCAGGACACAAGAAACACAGGATGAGCCTTTTCGTGTTAACGGCATCTCAGAAGCGTGGTCCCTGGCCTTGAATATTGCCCATGGAGAGTCAGGTGCACAAGGGCCAGTCTAGACTAAGTAGGAAGGAAGGGGTCTGAGTCAGGGACCCAGGGATCAGGGCGGGCCGAGGGGAGGGGAGGCTGGTGGTCCAGGAGGCAGGGGCGGGGCAGGGTCCACATAGATGGAGGAATCCCGCATGGCCTGAGAGGGTGGGTGCCACAGAAGTGAGGCCCCCAGCCCATTCAGTGCACACACTCCACATGGCACACGATGTGCCCAGGCGCTACCAATGAGCAGATCAGCGGTGGTCTTAGGTGCTAGAGGGGCAGTGGGAGCAGAAGTCAATCGCCACAGGGCCAGAGGGAACAGCAGACGAGGAATGAAAGCATGGAAGTTGGTCAGGAAAGAGAGAAACAAAACACAGTGGTGCCTGGAAGAAGAGCAAGATGCAGAGAAGTTTGTCTTTTGGTAGAAAGAGACTTATCGAGAGAGCTCCTCCATCAGGAGCCCGGGTGGGTGGAGGCCTGGTCAGTCGGGTGGAGGCCTGGTTAGGTCCTCGAACCACAGAACTCTCTGACCCTGAGCTCCTGGAGCCCCAGGACGGAACAGACAGGCCCGGAGAGCATCTGAGGAAGGTGGGCAGGAGGCGGATGAAGTGATCCAGGCAGAGCAGCAGGGAGCGGAGGTCCTTGCTTAGCGACTGGGGGTGGCTCAGTGACATCAGAAGACAGGAAAGTCAGGGAAGAGAGGGGTGGAAAAATAGAATAAGATAGAATGAATTCATCCTAAAACAATGGAAACGCCTCATACAAAAATATAGTTGTATTTGAATCGCAAATACTCCCAAGAGCTGTGCATCACCTTATTCAATTTGCTATTATGAATAGTGTATAAAATGAGAAGAATAAACTAAAGGTAAAATTAGAGGAAGGGGGGGAGGAACCAGTGGCCGCAAAGCAGTCCCTCTTCAACCTGCCTCCTTCCAGATTAGACCATATATGCAGATTCAATTGAAGGGATTTTTCCAAGGTCTCAGCACAAATGAGTCGCCTACACGCACATCAGACCAGAGTTCGCAGAGCATTTTTGCCCTATGATCTCATGTGGTCGGCCTTCAGGAACGTAGATGTTATCTTTAGTGATGAAAAGAAAAATCTGAGTACACAGCATCCTAAGCCAGTCTCTTTGTCCCTCACTTGAACCATCAGGTTTCCTTGGTTGCCAGCGGCAAAAGCCCATTAATCTAAAAAGGGGAGTTTCTGGCTCAGGTGACTGAGAAGAGAAGGGGCACTGCTGAGAAGGGGCAGCAGGAGGCAGGCCCCCTCACCTTGTCCCAGAGCCACTTGCCTCTCTGTGCCAGCTTCTTCCCTCCACCCGGTTCGGGTGAGGGCAGCGTGGCCTCGGGTAGCTCTATGTTCCTCTCCTTGCACTTTTGCGACCGACAGAAAGGCTTCTGACTCTAAGGCTACCAGAAAGGCCCTAGGGACGTTCTCAGCTTGGGCCACGCGTCCCTTCATTCATTTAATCATAAGTCCGTTCAAACATTTATTCCAACAAATATTGACTAAGCATCCCCAACACCCTAGGCACAGGCCAGGTGTCGGGGACAGGGGTTCGAACAAGACAGAGAAGATCTCCGCTCTGAAGCGGCTTACAGTCTAAAGGGACAAGATCAACAATTCAAAAACAATAAGAGCAACCACAAGAAAACTCAAGCACAGCATCCGCAGATGTACAGTTAGATAAATCCCAGTGGTGCTGGGAGGAGATGGCCGTTTCCAGAGTAAAAGACTAGAACGTGTGTGGAAGGTTGGGGGGTGCCGGGGAGAGAGACGGGGAACAGTTCCCCAAAGGGACAGGATTTGATATTAGAACGAGAAGAAAGAAGGGCTACTGAGTAGACACAATTAAAATGCAGAATTATCTCAATTTTTGGTTTCATAGCTTATTATGAAAATGTGACTCTGTAAGAAGCGAGGACCCGGGAAGGCTCTGCCCTTTTGGACGGAGATGATTCGACGCACCCTTCCGTCCTGAAGACATTTAAGAAGCCTGGGAAACGGCCTTTGAATGAGAGCCTGGTCTGCAGCCTCCTGGGTCTGCCCGTCCAGGCGTTCATGGGGGTCTCCCCAGTGGGCTCACCCTCAGGAGGGTTACAGGTGCTCTTTCGTCCACCCTCAGCCCGAGGACTCGGCACCGCACCCAGCACCCAGAAGGCACTATTCATTCAGTCAGTGCGAATTCATCGTGATCTACTATAATCAGCTACATTCAACCACAGTGACATAAAAGCCGTCTGTGAAAAAGTCCTGATGGCCGTTTGTGAATTTCCCTTCATTTAATGATCTTTCTTTTTGGCGCAAATAACAAGACTCCAATTTTAAGGCACGCCTCATTCTTGGAAACAATGTGTTTTGAGGGCATCATGAAAATGTGTACTGCACACAAAACTGGAAAAACCCTCTGTTGAAATGACAATGCAAACACAGAGCCACCAGACTGTGCCTCTCTGCACACATCCCTGACGGGTCGCCAAGATATCGCGCTGCAATCCAACCAATTACGCCATGTACATTCCTCATCTTATCCCTCCATTGTATTCAAGAAACTTTGGGGTCAAATCTGGACCCCACTGAGCAAGAGCTCAACCTGAATTAGCCTCGAGTGTTCAGACCAAATCGGAGCAGTGACCCAACTGCCTGTCAGCTGCCCGAGGTCTGGGACAAGGGAAGTTGCAGTGAGACAGGCGATGTAGGTCATCACCACTGAGTGGTCCAGATCTGCTCTTTAAGCCTAATGTGTTGTCTAGCGTGTTTGTACGGAAGAGTTCCTCTCCTTCTGTCATGTGTTTAAAGCTCAGCTACAGCCAACTCTCGGGCAGAGCAATGAGGTCCACAGATGCCAGGGAACAGGGCGAGGTCATGAGGCATAAAGGCAGAAGTAGATGATGGATCACAGCCGAATGAGGATGAAGGGCAAAGGTACACATCTGGAAGCCAACGCAGCTCTAAGGAACAACACAGGCCCAGCAGTGGAGAGCTCAGGTCCCTGGATGCTGGCTTTGGCTGACGGCAACCACAGCCTGGCGGAGCCACTAACAGGTTTATCCCAGCAAGTGTAACTCCACAGGGAAGACCCCTGTTGGCCACCCAGTGCAGGTCTGTTCCTATCACCAGATGACAGACCTATCTCCAGGTTAGACCAATCTCAGTGATTCTGGGAGGATCCGGCAGTTCCCATCTCCAAAAGAAAGGATGAGAATGTCGGTGATAGCTTGGGAGATGTGGGGGAGAGAAACAGGGAGTGTTTCCCCCAGAGGACAGCATTTGATATGAGAACTAAAAGAAAGAAGGGCGACTGGGTGGACACAATTAAATAGCATTGAGAACTATGTCTAGATACTCATGTTGCAACAGAAGAAAGGGTGGGGGAAAAACTGTAATTGCAATGTATACATGTAAGGATAACCTGACCCCCTTGCTGTACAGTGGGAAAATAAAAAAAATAAATAAATAAAAAATAAAATGCAAAGACTTTCACTTCTAAGGATAATTTTAATATGGGGATCCCCGGACCACGTTGCTTTAAGGTTCTCAGTTCTCAAGCTGACTTTGAGTCAAACAGTGCTGGTTTGTTAGCCACACTTGGTTCTTTCTTCTCTAAGGAAATATTGCCCTAAAAGCAAAGGTGGCACTTCTCCCCTCAGGGTCCCATGGGTAGAAGTGTTTTCACCTCCATGGGGTCTTCTTTTGCTTCAGCGGGGCCATGCCTAACTGACTTGCCCTGTGTGGGACCTTGCCCGCCCTCTCCTGGTGATGATGCCACTGGAGTTGGGGCCAAGGGTGCTGGAGAGGGCCAAGGAAGGAGTGGGGCTTCTTAGTCCACTGACTGGAGGGCAGCATTCAAGCCCAGCCCCTTAGTTGGGACTCCTAAGGAGTCCCTTTCAACCTAAGTGTCACTCAGCCTCAAAGCCCAGTCCCTGGAAGTATGAGGCAAATTGTGTGATATGCAATGAGGTCATGCTGTCCTCAGCTGGTTCCCCACCACATTTGCTCAAGCCTCTACCTCCTACCTTTGCTTGTATCTGAATCTCATGCTCAATAAAACAGATGACAGGGCAGGTGGCCCAACCCCCACCCAAGCTGTGCACCAACTCTCACCCAACAGGCAGGTGTGAATGCAATTCCATTCCTCTGCTCCTAGATTTCACAAAGCATAGCCCTGTGTCCTCACTCCGAGGCCTGTACCTTTGGGTGCATTCCACCCAGAGAGGTTGGTCACCTCTGAACAGCTCCCATGCTGTTGTGGTTGATGTAAATGTTACAAAGATGAAATTAAGGCCATAAGCATCTTTGTCCAAACCGAGGTCCTTGCAAGTTCTATTTGCCTTCCATCTGATCTGATTTCAACTTTTTCTAGCTATCTTCATGTCTATATATTTGAATATATTTATTTTTATTTTTAAATTATCAGGGATTTATGGATTCATTCATTTGATGCTACTTTGAGAGATAATCATGTTTTCAGTGTTGAAAATAAATGCCGTGCTCTTTTCTTAAGTGACTCAAAGAGTGAGGTTTTCTTCTTAGGACTCTGGATTTAATCATTCCTCGTGGCTACTAGTGACTGTCTTAGGCATTATTAATTGCAATAACATGAAGTCTTTATATTTTTCTTGCTGAACCAGCAATTTCACAGGTAACCATCCAAGGCAATTTTTTTTTACATATTTTCTTTCATCATATAATTAAAAAATGGCAAAGAGGTACAACTTTTAAAAAGAATTTTAGCTAATTATTACATTTTATCCACTGAGTAGGTATCCTAAACCCTCCCATCAAACCCTCACAGTTTAGAATTCCCAGTGTCACTGAGATTTTCATGACTTTACACATAAAATCATTATTCCGATAAGATTCCAGAAAAATCGAAGGCATGGCCCCCAAATGACAGAAGACTCTGGCCCGAGAATGGCCAACGTGGTGGGGGAAAACCAAGCTCAGCGTCTGGAGGGAGTGTCCAGTTATCAATCACCTCAAATTGCGGATCTGACAGAATGCCGAGGGAGGCTCCTGGAGCCATGCATCGACTCCCAATGACAAAGCCATTGTGCATATTGCATTTCTGCTCATCAACTGAACCTCCATGGTGACTCACACATGAAGGTTTGCCCCCAGAGGAGATACAGGAAAGAAGGTGTGAAGCAGAGAGCTGAAGGGTTGGCGTGACCCACCCTGTGGTGGGAGCATCAGTTCTGTCAAGGCCCAGGACCTCCTTCCTGCCCCCTCCCTGGTCAGGCAGAGGTGCCTCCAATTCTACATTTTCTATGGTAGAAACAGGAGGAAATGGAAGTTACCAAACCTAAGAGAGAACCTGAAAATTTGTAGGAGGGGAATGGACGTCCATCTTCTGTCTGGGCTGAATTCAACTCACAATTGAGTCAGTGACTGCTCAAGACGACAGGCAGCAGACGAATGACCCGGGAAGGTGAAGAGAGAAACAGGTGAAAGGAAGCTGAGAAACAGGGCTAGAGCATGAGGTTTCCATCAAGGACCACTGACTCAGGATGCAGGAGAAACAAGGGACTCTCATCACAAGTTTAGCTTAAAATGTCCTAGAAGGGAGGAAGGACACCTCTTTCCCCACCCCCACACAAGCAGTGTCAGGCAGGAAATAGGCTGGACTTGAGAAGCATGGACAAAATCCAGCAGAAGCCACATTTCTCCTTATCATCTAAATCATAGGACAAGGCTGCATTCTGATCCCAATGATCTCCTGGAAGAATCCTAATTCTCAGGTCAAAATGACCGCGAGCCACAGAAAGGCAAGACCCACCCTCTGCCCTCTTAGAAGAGAGGGCTCCACAAACAAGCATTGAGCTAGTGTTTCCCAAGCTCCAGCCCCTGCTCAAAACTGACATTAGCATTTCCCATTTTGGGGATATAAGGTAATAGGCCGCTAATTTGGCTTGCCAGGTGGATTCTTCAAAGTAAACACACAGCTTTATAAGGGTATGCCTTGGATTTTCTTTCAGTAAAAATTGCAATCAACAACACTAAAGATATTGCACAGATGATAAAAGAGAAATATTGTGGGCTTCTGATTCTAAATGGTGCACGTGTACCATTTCTCCTTCCTGAGAGGGAATTAAAATTTGTATTAATGTCCAAAAGTGAAAAGACACATAGGGAGATCACCAATAAATAAGAGAGTTCAATAGATTTCTGAAAGATAAGGGGAAAAAAGGGGATCAAGCAGTAGTGGCTGGAAAAACAGGAAAAAGCAAAGCTCAGAAAACACAAACACATGAAGAATGAATCGGCTTTAAAGGGACCAATGTACCAGCGGCCTCCTCCAGACTTAAACACAAATGGATGGCCTATGGGACAGGAAAAAAAAAAAGGATTAGTTTTCAGGCAAATACTTACCTCTAGGAGCAGAAGGCCTCAGGACATTTATCCACTAACACCTGAGGATGTTTCTCTAAAGAGTGAAAATGAAGAGTCCGGGGGTCAGTAGGCAATTGTGCAAATATTAGTGACCCCAAAAGAGCCCTTCAAGTTTTGACAAGAGTTGCCCCAGTTAACAGTTGACTTCTCACCCCATTAATATGAAACAAGATTGCCAGACACCCAGCAATGAGCTCCCTGCTAGCTTTGCTACATCCTGCTCTAACATATAATGGGACAATCCAGATAAATCTGCCGGACAGATGATTCTGCAATTCAATATAATGAGCACAATCACCAGACAAAACCCTGCAATATAATACAAATAATATAGGCTGAGGCAAACAGAAACAGTGAGTCTAGAAAAAGTATAGCTGTTTCCACTCAAATAAGAGAAATTACTATATATACATTAATCAATATTCTCAGAGGGATAGATGATCTTGAACCCACCAAATTGAAGAAACAAGAAAGAACAATAAGAATTCTTAGAATGTGAAAAAAATAATGTATTTCCCAATTATTTTAAAGCAACAGTCTGGAATGTAAATCTGAGGATTTTTTCCTAAGGGGGGGGGAATTGATAGACTTAAAAAAAAAAAAGCAAGAAACAGGGATGATGTAAAACTAGGCTAATGTCAAAAATAATAGCTGCAGAAAGAAAGAACACGGAAAACAGAGGAAATGAACACAATAATGAAAGAAAGTTCTCCAAAACTAAAGAAAATATGTCTTAAGTTTGAAAGTGCGTCAACCACAATTGTCTTTATCTGATATGAAAAGCATCACCAATGAAATCAGAACACTAATAAAAGGGAACCGATGTCAACAGCCATGAAAGAAAAAAATGCAGTTTGCCGATAGAAGAAAAACTCATACGAGTAATAGCAAATGTCTCTAAAGCAACATTGCTTGCTGGAAGTTAATGGGAAAATGCCATCAAAATTTTAAAGCTCTATTTTCAATCTTCAATTCTATACCCAGTCAAACTATCTTGCAAATATGAAGGCAGAATAAGGACTTTTTGAGACATGTAAGATTATAGACAGCTTGGTACGTCAGCAAATTTTAGGAAGTTATTTAATTATAACAAGGAAATTAAACTAAGTAGAGAGATCAGAAATCAATAGATTTGCCCAGGAAAGAACAAAGTGAAATTCAAAAATGACAGCAGTGCAATTAAGTCTAGAGATCAAACAGTACAGGTTAGAACTGCAGGGTAGAAGGCTCTGGGAGGAGATCTCCCTGAAATAAAAAATAAAGTATGCACAAGATGATGTAGTTGAGAGCTTGGATAGAAGTTGAGAATTTATTGAAGGTCAAAGAGGAGAATCACTATGTTCCTAGTGTCAGAACATCTTGCACAGCTACTTGGGGCCAACTGGACATTCAGAAAAGGGAATGTAATTTTTGCAGAGCACTTATTTCTGCAGTGAACATTATTTCCAGAGTCATAGCAATGTAAATGGTATTCATTGGTCCACTCTTAGACAAAATTCACTGAACGCTAACTGAATCCATATCAGAATATGGAGTCTATAACCTTGGAAATATAAATAAAAAGGACAGCCAACCAAATTGAGAAGGGAGAGAAAGAGAGGCAGAGGAATGGGCAATGGTGGAGGAAAGGGTGAGAGGCACTTGCAGTGAGAAAAAAATGCAATTATGTTCTGTGGGTTTTTTTTGGAAAATTACCAATTGGGGAGCTTAAAATGGTGAATTAACCAAATTGGAAGAACATGAGTAACAGGAGAGAATTTAATTAAATCTTCTTTCATAATAATGTTATTAAGAAACATTGAAAGTCAATTAATCCAAAAACAAAAAGAAATACATGTAGCTCGTGTCTATGAAGCAAAAGGAAATTTATAAAAAGTTATTAGTTCTTGAAAATTAATAGATTGAACTAGGGGTGAGAAGGAATTAAGAAATTTCTGATCATAACGAACCATACTGAACAGTTTGATTTTTTTTTTTTTAGTCTGTTGCATTAGTCATATCTAGTTCCCAGCAGACCTTAGAAATTCTCTCTTTTATAAAAAGAGGGTGGTAACGGACAAAAGCAAATAAACTCTGGTCTAAAAGAGCCCATTTTAGTGGCATATCTAACTCCAAACTTTAAACAACTGATTGCATACCTTCTCCCACTAAAATCCATTGGTCTTTGCTTCTTTCTTTTTTTTGTAAGAAAAATGACTTGTGGCTATGCTCCTGAACTTGAATCAACTTAAACTGATACAAAGAATGAATAGGTTCATATCAACACCAGACCGCGTCAACTCTCTGGGCCGAGGAAATCAGAATGTCATTTTAACCATCATCCAAGGAGACGCTCAATGACCTACAACACAGTTAAGGCCAATCTGACCAAGTTAGGTAAGGGTAGGCTAGGCCGTGGAAACCCACAGACCCCAAACATATTAGGGTTCTAATGCCATAGATGTTGTCTCTCACCTACACACAGTGGGAAGCAGACGTTCCCTGTATATGGCAGCTGAGGGTCCTGGGTTCTTCTGTCTTGTGTGTCTCTTGTTTCTTAGCTTCTGCAATGGACCGGAAGGCAGGGTGGTTTGGGCTTGGAAAGGGCACACATCCCTAACCGTGCACTGCAGGTGGGGGAAGACACATGGAACGTGTGCCCAAGAAGGAGAAATAGGTTTTGGTGATTGGCGAGTATCTTCCATGTGGAACCACAACATGGGCCACCAGAAGCTTCTCTCCCAGTTGACTGAGATGACAGGAACAAAGCCTCACTGCCCCAGAAAGAAAGGCCCGACTGGACCCAGACACAGGTCTGGCTGAAACATGCATGTCCCTTTCGGATACCTCCTTGGGCTTTCCTTCAAGCTTGAGTTTCCATCAATCAAATTGTTGCTGTCTACACTTAGCCAAGCATGGCCATCTGAGAACACGATCCTAGACACAGCAATTCCTGTAAAGTGAAATCCTAAACTACCACTGCCTCCCCCAACAGAGTCCCGGCCATTTCCAAATGGGACACCTCCAAGTCACCCTCCACCTACCGATGCAATGGGCAGAAACCGCAGGAACATTCAACAGGACGCACTTGGACTGGCCTTGGCATCCACCCCATGAGCAGCTGCAAATGGCCTTTTAGAAAGGAATAAAAAGAGACACACTTAGCTCTGTGCCTCCCTCTACAAATGTGATGGAAAGAAAGTAAACAATAGGGAGATGTCGTTACTTTGATATTTAGTGTCAAGCTGACAACCTACAAAATCCTACACACCTATCACTCAGTGATACTCAATTTGGTGACACTCAGGATAAATATTTTTACTAGCTCTTAGGATGCATCTTTTAGGATATTTTCTAAATATCAGTTAAAAGTTTCTTAATCTACCACAGGAGGGCTTTTAAAAATCTGTATTTCTACCTAAGGTTGCTCTAAGGTCAAATCTTTTCTTTATTCCAAACACACAGAAAGACATACACAGATGATGGTTAGTTTTCTCCATCAGTTTAACAAATAAAAGTGAAAAAGGCGCAAATGCACACAGCATAGGGAGCCTACACAATGACTGAATATTTATAAATGAGAAAGGTAGCAATAGGCAGCAAATTTCTTTATAAGACAGGAAAGAATGGATTGTATCTAAGGACACATTCTTTTTAGGTGTCTACCTATTTTTCCTTCACAAAGAGTTCTCTTCCTAAGAAGGAGTTTTATATTTTGGAAATGGAGCACTTTTAAAAAAGGAAGATGGAAAATTCACACCAGGATTGTGTGTAGTTTATTCAAATGCGTTGTTCTCCTTGGGCACTGGAAGCCCACCTTTACTCCTCGGAGCCTGGAAAAGGCATGGCTGGCATCAGGAAAAGCCCACGTTTGGGGCCAGTTTATGGGCATTGCCATGGCAACCTCTCCTCCCATCTGTCACGAAGGCCTTGACTTTGACCCTCCCGCCTCCATGACTTGGTCTCCTCCCCAGTTCCTTCGGTGCGAGACAGCTGCCTGACACGATAGATGGAACATGATCACAAAGGGTGTCCCCACTTCCCCCATATCTGGGTCGGTGGGGTGGTGTGTTTTGACCAGTAGGCAGCCACAGCGTGGGTGCTGCATAACCTCAGCCTCCAGGACCTTGTAGCTTCCACTCCCTTCTTTTTGGAAGGGTGCTGCCTTGTGAGGAGCCAGGAAGCAAAAACCATGCAGAGGGAAAGAGGCCCAGCTGTCCCCAGGCTCAGCCACAGGATGGAGGCCAGCCCAGCCCAGCCAGCCCAGCCAAACCCCTAACTGACTATAAACACAGAAGTGAGTCCAGCTCACACCACGTGCAGCAGAGACAAATGTCCCAGCTGAGCCCCGCCCGGAGGGTCAGCTCCAGGCACTGACCGGACCCCTGCCCCCCAGCTCACCTCTGCCCGTTGCTACTCCCCACCCCTGTGGAGCTACAGGGAAGCTCCAGCAGCAGTGCATCCAGGCTCAGCAAGGACCAGAGGTTTGCAGATCTGAACTGCTGGAAGGCTCCCTCCTGGTGCGGTGGCCAGGCCTCCCCGTGGCCTTGGCCATGATGGTGGCCATGAGCAGGGTAGGGAGCTGAGCTCAGCGCCCTGGGAGTTCAGAGACTGGGTGCCTTGAAGGATGGTGGCCAGGTCAGGCCGGGCTGTGCGGGAGGCCTGGATCTTCCAGCTTCAGAGCCGGTGACATGCTCAGACAACCCCAGCACTTGGTTCGGAGGTCAGCCTCTGACAGCGCTGAGGACCCACCCATCGAGGTCTGGGTCAGTGCCCACTGCCCAGGCCCTCATGAAACCACCTACCCTCAGCTGCCCGAGCAAACCTCCAGTGTTTCCCAGGACTGGCTCCACCCCCAGCCCCGTGTGCCCGGAACAAATGCGAGTGGGCTAATCCACAGAGACAGCCACATAAAGGGAAGGATTGGGGTTTAGTATAATTAGTAGTAATAGGATTATCAGCACATGTTATAATATAAATACTTATCTCTCTATGTGTATGTATTCAAATATGTGTGTGACATATACACAACTCTTTTCTTTTAGCTGACATCACGCTGTCTGGCCATCTTTCAAGGACTTTTCTTAGAGGATGAGCCTGTAGATCCCACGCCCTCTGCCTCATGATGGCACCTCCATCCCGATGCACTGCCTACAATTTCCAGTGCCAGCTCTCACTGGGTTGTAGACGTTTCTGTGCCCGTCTCCCCAGGGGCTGCAGGTGTCTGCACTTCTGCCGTCTCCTCCAGTCTTTTCGAGCTCTCTCTCTAGACCATGGCCGTTTCTCTTCCTCAGACCCCATGTCATCCTTATGGTCAAGCCTGGCTCATCCTAAAAAAGCATCCTCTTAGTCCAGTCCCTTCCCATTCTGCCTTCTCTCACTGCTCCCATAAGTAACCACAGCTCTTAAGAGGCTTCTCTGCTGTCTGCACGTGCCCGCCCACCCCTCACTCATCAACTCGCCCTTGGAAACACGCACTTTCCGATTATTCAGAGCGAGAGGCAGCGAAGTCATAGTTGGGAAGAAGACGCCTTACGTCGGTTCTTAGCTTACGTATTACTGCATTGCTATGGTCTGGAAGCATGTGTTCCCCGAAATTCGAATGTGGTCCTATAACCCCAAAGATGATGGTCTTGGAGGTGCTTAGGTCATGGATGGAGCCCTCATGGGTGAGACCAGGGCTTGGAAAAAAGACCCACAAAGCTCCCTCGCCCTCCACCAGGGGAGGACAGAGAGACGGCCCCAGCTATGGACCCAGAAGAGGTCCTCGCCAGGCCCTGACTTTGGATCTCCAGCCTCCGGAACAGTGGGAAAAAAATGTCTGCAGTTTACAAGCCACCCAGCCTGTGCTGTTTTGTTATAGCAGCTGGAATGGACTAGGACATACGTTAATTATAATGCCAATAAATTTGTAAGCCTGATTAAGAAGTGTTTGGGGGAGATGAAACTTATACCTCATCTAGATCACAGTTAAAACCCTCAAACCGGAGTACATGGTATTCGACATGGAATGATAGAGTTTGAAGCAAATGAAAGAGTATTTAAGGGGCCAAAAAGAAGTCTGACTTACACACAAGCTGTGCCCCGGCTAGTAGTACCGCTTCTTCTCTGTACTACAATCCTATCATGTATATAATAAAAACAAGAACTAACCACATAGAGAAAGTTATTTTTAGGTTAAAATGAGGGAGACAAAAATATATACATACATATTTAAATACATTATATTTATATATATATTTATTTATTAAAATATATGTGTATTTATTTATATTTAAATATATGTATATATTCTAGCCACACTGCGCCCATAGCAAGCAGACGTTCCTGGGCCAGGGATCAAACCTACTCCACAGCAGTGACCCAAGCCACTGCAATGACAATACCAGACCCTTAACTCACTTAGCTACAAGGGAACTCTGAGAACATATATTTAATCAACCAACCCCATACGCATATGTCATTAAGTATAAAGGGAAAGTTTCTACAGGCATAAATATGCATGCCCACAGCACTTGGTTTTGTGAAATGTTTATTTGTGTCTTCCTTTTATTATTGCTTTCATATCTTTTTTTTAAGATTCAGCCAGGAAGCAGAATGCTGACCTGATATGGATCCAGGGGGAATCAGTCATGTTTCACATGGTCGGGAGGTGTTCCATCAGAACGCAATAAATTTCACGTACAGAATCCCAACTTTAACTTGAACAAAGATGTAAAGTCATTAGACCCTGTAACTGAGAAATCTGGGAGAAAGTCTATCACTCCCTCTTTGTCCCCCTCTTAGAGGTGACTGTTCCCACTTTGGGTCCACCTTCAGTTGGGCTCCCATTCCTGTGGGTGTTACAGCCCCTCCAGTTAGGTCCCAAAGAAATGGATGGGGTCCACCCTGCCACGACCTTGCTCCGACCTCAGAGAATTCCCACCCACAGGGGCGTGAAACCTGGCCAGGCAAAGCCACACCTGCATCCAGATGGAGCAATCTGATTGGCCCACCCAAGAACAGGAGCTAATCCTATTGGCCAGCCCAAGTAAGAGAAGGTAGGTCATGCACTTTAAAGGACCTCATCTTTTAGAATCATAGACATTGGAGAAAAACTGCCACCGATCAACTTTGGGGAAGATCTGCCTTCCATGGGGCTGAGAGGACAACTTAAAAACCTAGAATAGATTTACAAGGAGATCCTGCTGAATAGCATTGAGAACTATGTCTAGATACTCATGTCGCAACAGAAGAAAGGGTGGGGGAAAAAACTGTAACTGCAATGTATACATCTAAGGATGACCTGACCCCCTTGCTGTACAGTGGGAAAATAATAAAAAAAATAATAATAATAATAGGCATTCAGAAAAATAAATAAATAAATAAATAAAATCCCACGTACTTTTGCTTCTGTATTTCTAGGGAAAATACTCTCTTTTTAAACTGTGATCCACCAAAATTAAATGAGTATCTGAATTACATGAAAAAAAAATTTTCTCCGCGCTCATTATTACCAACAAAGACCTTAGGCAGCTAAATAGTGTTTGATTTTTCACCTAAAATTTTACCTAATATATGGAGGTCTCAGGTCTGTTTGAAGTAAGACTGCATTGAAGACAGGGCTTATTTTTATTTATCAGAAGCAAAAGAAAGCCAACAAAAATTATAAGACAAGACAAGAAAAAGAAACCCAGTCGAGCCAGAGTCTTATCCATAGCATCCACTTAAGCCAAGGAACACAGCTGTTTTTAAGATGTGTGATACCTATGATGATGCTGCCTGGTCTCCAAAATACCTCCTGGGGAGAAAGAGCTGTATCGGGGGCCCCTGGAGGCACAGGGGCCACGCATCTCAGGGAGGAACGAAGACAAGGCAGCCACTGGGTCTTGGGCAGGCTGCCCAGAGGTGTGGCCTGGGATGGGGTGGCTGAGAGCTCCCCGTGGTCAGCAGCATCTTGTAATTCCATTAGGGTGTTAGATTTAAATGCAGAATTAGCTGTTGCCTACGCAGAATTATGTTAAACATGGGCCAGACTGAAAATCAATATTCTGCTTAAGTAACTGGCCCTCCAGTAATTTAATGAAGCTAAATTGCATTACACCGAGGCAAGGTGGAGGGGCCCTTCTGCCTCAACCCTTCCATTAGATGGGGGCTGTGCAGCTGTGCACCTAAAGAGAAATTAAACACATACTCATTTTTTTCCCCTGAAGTTGGAACTGTGCTTTTTTTTTTTATGTTGGACTTACCTGTTTGCTTCTTTAATTTAAAACTTAAGTAAATAATTTGAGCCCTGTAATTAGGAACTAACTGGAGACTCATAATAAGAAAGAGAAAGTGCTGGTGGAATAGTGGAAAACATGCTTTTCTTAAATCCAGAAGAAAAAACTCGGGGGGAGTGAGTGGGAGAACGGTGAAGTCATTCGTTTCACATATATATTAAAATTTAATTCTGAAGGCTTTACATCAGCATTGTAATTTGTGAGGTTCAGAATTTAAATAAAGACTAGAAAGAAAATGTGAAGATATTTTTTAAAATGTAATAGATTAACATGTGTAAAATAAGAATATTTAAAGCGTGGTTTCTTTGATGTATTTGTTGTTCCCATGTTTTTTAGTATGCTTCTTTGTAGATGCTTTTCTTCTTGCCTTTGGTCTTGGAGGGGGTGTGTGTGAGAGAGAGGGTGTAATTGTGTGTGTGTGTGTGTGTGTGTGTGTGCATGCGCATGCACTGTATAACAACTATAAGTTTGCTAAGCCCGGAACCTTTCAATATAAACCTGAAATGGGCATCTTCTCATTTAAGATTCCACTACAAGAACTTCAAGCTCTCCACGCAGTTGGCATATACTCATTATGACACTCCAACCACAGAAGTTGATGCTAAAAATGATTGACAATAGAAAGGAGGTGCCTTTACACCATTTCGAAGTTATTGGCAACTCATTTATTTATTATGCAGCTGCAAACTTCATCTACATGAAACACACTTCACAGACTTATGTCCAAAACCTAGAATTAAAATGAAAATAATTGCATGTTGCTTAGGATGGAGTAATAAGAAACCCAGAAATCTTTCATTTAAAGATGGCAGTTTGGAACTTCTGAGACCCAATAAGACTTAGTAACCAAGTGGGTCGCTATCTTGGAGAAATTTAACATGTTTGGAATATATATATGCACAAAATGCATTGGCACTTTGCAGTTTCTTTCCCGACTCTCCCACTTTCTTCATCTTTCAGACCGGACAGGACAGAGGGTACCCACCAAGAGTCAAAAAGAAAACGGTTCTTGAAACACAGTATAACCATGAGTTCCAAAACGTTAAATGCCTGCTTTCTTTGTTTTTTCGATCCGCAATGACAGCCATGTCAAGGTCCGCTCAGATGTCTCCCGAAACTCTGCGACAGCTGCGGGAAAAAGGCTATTCATGTTCTCAATTCAAACATGATCACATCTTAATTTCTTATGTGGATGCCCTGGTCCTAGAAAGATAGTGAATCTGAACCATGAATGGTAATTTAGGTATTTCTCACTAATGAGTTGAAAAATGCCATTCAGAGCCCATGTTTTCTAGAATAGTTAGGTCTGGGCAGAGAAGACAGAAGAACTCTTTTTAAGCTCCTGAGCCTATCTTGCAATATACATTGTATCCTTGAATGATGACATGAGCACCAAATGTACTTCCTACAAGCATCACTCTCACCTTTATCTCTAAGCAGCTCCAGAAGGGTCTTCTTAATTCTTTGTGTAGCAGTCTTCGGAGCTTCAAGTCTCTTCCTATGTTACACCCTCTTTAAGTGTCAGAGCATGAGGCTTTTATGTTTGAAATAGTCGCTGAAATTCATAGGATTATCTCAGTGAGGTTTGGCAGCGAAGTGGTTAAAATGTTAACATATAAATGGCAATAATTAGGTTATCCCACTGTGGAAAAATGGGAATATTTGTTTGGTGAGACTAGGCGATATTGTTCCTCTTTATTCTGCCAGTAGGATTATAAGGGAGCTGGTGCATTCTTAATGCCTCTTTCAAAAGCAGAGGAGATGGAAGCAACTTAGCGGAAACAAAAAGCAGGAAGGAAAGAAGAAATCCTTGCTGGATTCTTCACTTCTGCGGGTTTTTCAAGTGGAAACTTTTGCAACTCTTTGTAATAATACCAGTTGGTCATTAGAATAATTTCTCAAGTGGTAGATTATGAAACATAAGCATGTATATGGAATCCTGGGATTTCTAATAGAGCCATTTCTCTAAAAACAAAACAGACGATTCCTAGAAGAAAAAATGATTCGCACTCCTAGAGAAAAAATATCTGATGTCACTGCTAATAAAATATTTCAGATTAAGTAATGATTATTATTTGCATGTACTGGCTCTTTTGGATAGAAGTGGGAAAGAAAGGAAACGTTTCACAGGGAACAAGAGTCTCCCAGGCTGCTGGCGAGAGAGAGTCAGGGAAATTCTTCTGAAAGTCATACGACCAAATCCTCTCATTCATAAATTCGAATTTTTGAAATCCCCACCCAAGAAACAGTCGCATATGTGGGGCAAGCTTTATACACAAAGATGTTCAATGTAGGATAATGTCTAATCACAAAGAAAACCCCCAAATAGCCAATAAAGGAGCAGTTTAGTACATCATGTTAAATCCATCAGAAAGACCATTTGCTATTTTAAAAGAGGTTCACAAAGATTTTTTTTGGTACAAAATAAAGTTTATGATAGAACATTAAGTGAAAAGATAACATGCAAAATTAGGTGTGCAGAACAACATCAATATATTAAATTTATAGATGAAAATAAGCCAGATTACCAAAGTGCAAACAAAAGGAGGTGAGCTTACAGCCAATTATAATTTTAAAAATAAGCTTCTCCATTTTTATTTGTTTATTTGTGTGTGTGTATGTCTGTGTGTGTGTGTGTTCTGGTTGCTCTGCCACATGTGGAAGTGTCCAGGCCAGGGATGGAACCAGCTGCTGCCGTGAAAAGCCAGGTCCTTAACCCACTGAGCCACCAGGGAACTCAAGTGGCCCCATTTTTAGAAGTTCTATAACGGGCAGGTACTACTCCTGTGGTATGAGCTTTCAAAAAGAGGCAATTGTTTAATGGAACGAGGCAAGAAACAATCTCCATCAGCACTGACACTGTTAAACTGGCAACGAAGCCTCTGTTTTCCAACAAGGTTGGAATCAGCGTTTCACTCTCTCCTTTACCAGGTGAGGAAACCGAGATACAGATACCTGGAAGGGTGCCTGTGCTTTCACAGGTAGCGACTATGAGCCGGCTCTGAACCCAGAGGGCAGCTGTCGCTTTATTCCAAGGAGCGCCTGCCCCTCCCAGGAGGAAAAGCAGCAGGCCCCCTCGGGCTCCCCTGGGTCCTCCTGCATCCACCCCGACCTCAAAGACAAGCAGGGAGCCCTGAAGGCTCGGGGTTCACCTTCCCAGACACTGCCTTCTCACCATCTGCCTGCTTTTCCCGCCTCGTGAAAGAGACATATCCACAGCACTAAAGAGAATCTCCCACCCAAACTTTTTGCATTTGTCAGGACTTGTAAATTACAGACTACAAACATCTGCCGTTTTTCAGCCGAAATTAACTCAACCACTGATGGGTGACAAACAGGTGAAGGCACATGACCAATAGCAGCTTCGAGCAGTGGGGACAGACCAGGGAAGGAATCCCACCCCCACCCCCACCTCCCCCGGCCCCCCTTCCTCCGGCCGTGGAGGATGAGCTCTGGTGAGGCTGGACAGGTGGACAGATGTGTGGGCCACAGAGATGCTATTTTAGAGGCAGAAGACATGACTTGGAGAAAGATTTCTGCCATTTGTGAATTCTATGTGCGTGGAAAAGTCACCCAGATTCTCCATTTTCCTAGCAAGGAGTTAAAAATCTCCTCAGGAAGCTTTTGGGAGAAGAGGCAGGCCTTGTGGGAAGAAGAAAGGCTTTGCGGAAAAGGAGAGGAGGGCCCAGGCCGAGGCAGGTGCCCCCGCGAGACCCTCCTCGCTGGGCTTTGTCGGGGGTGAACCTCTGGGGAAAACCGCTGCCTTTTTACATATAGAACTTGGGCTGTTTTACAATTTATGTCACTGAGTTCATATACTATCACATTTCACGTTCTATCAAATTTCATAGAGTTCTCAAAAAATGCGTTTGGACATCTGGATGTTATGTGGTCGATGTGTGAGTAGAGAGGTCAGGAACATGCCGTGATCTGGGGGGCGGAGGGGGCTCTCCTCCCCACCCCTCACCTCCTCGAGGTGCGGGGGGCAGGGGCCGGTGGACTCCTGCGCAGAAGCTGCAAAGTCCACGAAGCGAGTGTGGACGATTCCACTGCCGGGCGGTGGACCTGCAGGGCCTGAGGCCCACCCACTCTTTGCAACAAAGGGACTGCCTTGCAGGGGCCCACAGAGCCGGTAGCACACAGCGTCGCGTATCACACAGGCGCGTGTGAACACGCATGGCAACCGACGCTGAGTGTGTGTTTCGCGGCCCACTTGGCAATCCAGTAACTGATCATTTCCCAGGACTTGGACTCAAATTTTAACGACAGGCGCTCTTGGTGAAGCTCTTGCCGGATCGGTGGGCAGCTTTCTCTCCTTTCTTTTCCCCGTGGTCACCCTCGCAGGAGCGGCGCTGTGACACCCCCCCCACCCCCGTCTCCTCCTCCGTCCCCTCTGCTGGCCCCTTCCTTCCTGTGGGATGCCTCGCTGAGGGTGGCTGTCAAGGCCCAGAGCCCGGGCTGTGGGTGAGCCAGCCCAGCTGGACGAATTAACATCCCTCCAGTAACTCAAACCAGCAATGACTTCATCTCGAAAATTTCCGAGCAGCACAGGTCAGAGCGCGAGTGTGGACAACAGCAGTGGGGTTCCCAGAGACGTGAAAGGGGGCTGGCGAGGGGGAAGCCAGAAACTGCGACTTGGGTGAGACTCCAGGGGCATATATCTAAAAACCCAGGATTTCTGACAAATCTTCCGAGAATCCACCCAGCCTCTCTGTCCTGTTACATGTAAGTGCACCAACAAATAAACAGCATTGCACTGCTCTGTGCCTCAGGAGTCCAGGATATTAACATACGTTTCACAGGAGATAAAGGAAAAAAAGGTGCAGACACATGACTTAAATTGAAAAAAATATGCATGCATGATGGCACCTTACCTGAACTGAGGGCATTTTAAATTTGTTTCTGCATTTCACATCTATGTACTGTAAAATGTACTTTCTCAATAGGAAAGAAAAAAAAAATAAGAAAAAGGAAAAATATCTAGATAGGAAAGTAACAAATAATCTTACCTAGTTATTAACAGCAGATTAGGTCTTTTTTTCTAATTTCGGTTTGTTTCTGCTGACATAGCTTTTATACTAGTGTCTGGAAATATACTGACACATAAAATGAAAGGAGAATTTTAAGACACATATGAAAGGACCGTCCTGAAGCTATTAAATTCTGTGCATAATATTTTATTCAAGGTGATCGAGGGGCCGGATGTAGAGCGACGGCAGGCAGGCACGAAGCACAGAGGGCTGATGCCCACCGGGGGGTTGGGGGGGCAGGTGGAAATGGGGGCGGGGGGTGTTTGGGTTTGTTTCGTGGAGGGAGGGGAGGCCTCACAACTTCCTGATGAAAATGGAAGCTCCTCAGCCATCCTTCCTATGTCGGTCGTGGCTAAGACCCGGGCCTCATCAGATGGGACGCGGCTCTCAGGCACGACCAGGTCACTCCAAGCGTCCAGTGCCTTCGCTGGGCATGACCGTTACTGTTCTGTAGTTTTCTCCATGGCGGGATGGGGTGCAGCCCTAAAGATACCTGTGAGGACATCCCGCCCGGACTCCGTGCCTCATGCTCATTCAGGCGGGCCCTTCACTCTGTCCAGCGGGGAGCCAGTGTCTCTTGGCTCTTGCATGACGGGTTTTCTTAAAGACTCTTCCGTGGGCCCAGGTTCCCTCACTGGGGCCTCTGTTGCTTCAACAAGAAAATGGGTCCCATCATTTTCTTTCCCCTCCTTCTTCTTGTCGATGATGAGATGTGCCTTCCAGAGAGAAAGGCTGGACCCCATCCTCCTTTTCAGTTTTTCTACAAAGAAAGATGTCACTTAAGCCTTTGCGTTGCCTCATTTCACAACAAACAGGAGATGTGCAAAGGATTGGCTTGGGCTTTTCCACGTGTACGTTTTCCTGCGTAGGTCGTCGTGGTCTGTTCTCCTCAGTCTGGACCCCCACGGACAAAGAAAAGGAAAACAGAGCCAATCTTACTTACCAAGGCTTTAAGTCTAAAGGATAAATATTTGCATCCCTTGAACAACAGCAAAAGTTGAACTTTGAGGAAATGGATTTTGTCCTAAATCAACGCGACAGAAAAATTAAGAACAGTGTGGATTTTAATCCACTATGGCGCCAAAGAACGGATTCCCCTGTTGGGTGATTTTAAAGGAAAGAAACTCACCACCTATTGATTGTCAATAAAACTTGCGCTTTTCCAGGCACAGTTTGGAACAAACTTTCTTTACCTCCCTGGAGCACAAACAGGCGAACAAGTTTGCACGAGCACGACAGGTGCACCTCCTAGAGGGAAAGGCAAGGCCGCTTTCCAGGCTGAGGGACAAGCCTGCTGGAGAAGCCCAGAGAGCTCTACCTTCTATCCCACCCTACAGAGCTGGAGGTGCCGAAGCGGGGCCCTCAAGAAGCTTAACAGAAACAGGTGGGCCCTGGAGGAAGGGGAGGGGGCACCTTGGCCCTGCCCAAGCCCCTTCCCCTCCTGAGAACCAAGCGCGGGCTTGTCCAACCTCCCAAGGAGCTGCAGGAAGCAGACCAGACCCACCAGAACATTCTCTCCTGGAAAGCCCCCCACCCCACCGGGAGCCACTGGGGGCCAAGCGCTGCCGGCCCGTCGCTCTGAACAAGCCCCAGCCGCACGGAGAGAACAGCAGGTCTGATCCACTGGAAGCCCACGCGGTCATGGCCAACGGCCCAGGGGCCAGCAGAAGGTCGTTAAAAAATTAGAACAAACATCTGGTACATTTTCAGAACACAAAACTTTATCCTATTTTTAATCAAAGCCATATTCAAAAAATATTAACTCTGGGACCGCCTGCCCCCCTCAGCCCAGGGCCAGCTACCAGTGATGGGGGGATCCCTGGCCTTGGGGGCTGGCTCCTTTGTCCCCCTTCCCCGGAGCTGAGCTCACTCCCATCCGCCCCTCCTGACACCCACGGCACAGCTGAGACCCCAGCCCCGCGAGCCTGGCGTGTGCCGTAGCCAAGCCCGAGGACTCTCCGGGCCTCCTTCTAGAGCCCCGGGTGTGAGGCCCAGCCTCTGTGCCCAGGCTTCCCAGGAGGACCACAGCCAGGATGACAGGCCCAGCCTGTCCGTGTCAGGCCTCGGGGACAGGGTGCCAGGTCTGGACAGGCCTCACGGCCAGCAGGCTCCACGCGAGGCTGGGAGCGGGTGGGACAGAGAGGGGCTCTCTGGGGAGTGGAGAGGGAAGCAACTAGAAACAACCACTTAACATCTATTTAGAGCCTGGGAGCATTTGTGGAAGGCGTCCCCATTACTGTTGAAAAGATGCAAATTTGGTGAAATAATCAGCTGTATGGCTCCGGGCTGTTTCCCGAGCACCCTGATTCGTAACAGGAGTGAAGGGATTCGCCTAAGACACCAGCAAGCAGCAAGGCCAAGTTCGCGTTGCTCAGAGGGAGCCCCAAACCAAACTCCGCCAAGCGCTGCGAAAGAAGGCGTGTTATCTCGGGAAGACAGTTCATCCAAGGAAGCCAAAAAAAAAAAAAAGCAAACCACAGCCCTCAAGGCTGGTTCCAGGAGAGCAAAAGAGGGAAGCCCACTGCTCAGAGCATGAAGGCGGCCAGGGTGCCCGTTCTCTCCTACCCGCTTCCTTGGCGAAGGGGCTCGCTTCACTGCAGAGTGAAAGGCAATTAAGGCCGAGCTATGTTTCCAGCACTGTTTTAAGTTCCACATCAAATATTCTTTCAGACATTCAAGAATACACTTATCTACAAATGAAGGGCATAAGCTATGCTATTGATTTTTGCATAGGATCTGCTCTTTATGGAAAACTGCTCTGCAGCTCCAGCAGATACGGTGAAATCTCGCCCTCCATTAGAAAGAGCCCAACAAATGACTTCATGCAAAGAGATCATCCATCCCGCTTCCTCGGGCGTTTCTGACCTCTTACCCCCTTCCAGTTGGCAAAAGTTGGGGGCCAAAAATTCAAACGGTGGAGCATGGCGGTCGATTTAATGCAGAAAATTCTTCTTCGTGCCTGCACCATAGCAAAGTCTTTTAAGTGATGCAGTTACAATGGACCTAAAATGCCACAGCCTGTAAACGAAATATTTCATCAATTTGCTGAGTATAAATTCTATCTGAAAACTCCAGCCCAGTAGGATAAGGACATAAAGTGGCCTTTCAGTCAAGGGCTGTGTTGTCATGTATAGTGAACTTGAAATAAGTTTAATGGGCAAACAAAAATGCATAGAGATTACCAGGCGTTACTTGATTCCTTTTTTCATACTCTGAGCATGCGGGCTTTTTGTCCCCTTTGCTTTTTTTTAAACAACTGAAGAAGGCACTGGGCATTGTGGACGATGGCTTTTGGGTTTTGCCACCACATAAAATAGTTCATTCGGCTTATAACTTGGTAAGAAATTGAACTTGAAGTAGGCTCTGAGTTCATGTGTACACACATGCGTGTGTGTGTGCGCGTGTGTAGGTTTGTGTGTGTGTGCGTGTATTTTGTAGGAAGGGAGGCATAAAACCACAGGGAAAGCAGAGAAAGCTGTTAGGATGCATTGTGTATTTAGTTTTCTTTCATTTTCCCCTCAGAGGATGGAGAGGGTGCTGTAATTTTCAAAATACTGCAAAAAACATTTCTACAAATTGCTTTGCTTGTCTGCCTATATCCATTAAGCAGCACAAAATAAGCGAGGGGACCCTTCAACGCAAAACACCTTCTTTTTTTTTTTTTTTGCATTTTCTGTAACAACATAAAAGCTGCTGTTATGACAAGAAGTCTGGTAGTTCACCCTTTCATTTATAATTTAACCACAGCCTATATAACATAATCCAAAAAATATGGGGCATGATTAGTATAAAAATCAAATACAGTAGAGGCTTTTGGAATACTCCAAGAACAAAACAAAACCAAAAAAGGAGAGCGGAAGAAAACATTGCAGGCATCTGAATATGTGCGGTATTTCTTTAATACTTCATTTTAAACTACCTAATTGTGTTTTTAAGCTTCGGTTCCTGTAATTTTGCAAGACGAGGCATTCCAGTGAGGAAACATATGGTGAGGGATTTTTAAACCACATAGCGAGAGTGCATCATACACTTATCTGCTGTTTTAGTGTCACAAAAATCCACCGCTGAATTTATCCAGTCACCCATTAAAGAAAGAAAAGAATTAAAGGAAAAGGAGGTTTAAAATCCCCGAATGCTACAAGAAGAAGGAGTGAAATGTGGTATCAAGTTCACGTCGGAGGAGTGGTGGAGCTTCAGGACTTTTTACAAGAGCAGCAAGGAGCAATTAGCTGTCTGCAGCGAAAGAGTTACTCCGGGGGCACGGCGGTCGGTGGGCCTCTCCCGCCGGCGACCCCTTCCCACTTAAGCACCTTCACCCCTGAGCTTTCCCAGGCGGCCCCTCCGGAGGGGCGGCAGTGTGAAGCCCGCGAAGGGGGTGGGCCCCAAAGGCGGCAGACCTCTAGACGGGGTGGGCAGAGGGGTGAATACGTAGATTCAGGGGCGTTTGCCTTGATTTCGAAAGTCCCTTTGTCACTGTCACTTTAAAAATAGTTTGCCTCTGTATTAAAGGCCAACCGCCTCACCACAGTGTTAAGTTTGGTTTTGTTTTTCCAGGAAAAAGACGGAATCAGCCACTTGCGTGGGTATGGCCGTGGCCATAAAGCTCTGAGAGTGGCCAACTTCACCCTCTGCAAGTCCCATCGAACAGGCTCCCAAACACGTCAACCTCAGGTGGACTTCACGCACGCCTCCTCCGTCCCGCACTCCCTGTGCACGCGTGCCTGCACGTGTGCACGCGTGTGCGCGGTGCGTGTGAGAGTCCTCTGGGTTCACGTGGGTGTGGGGGAATGGGGGGGACGGTGGCTTGAAGACACGAAGCAATGCATCTCATTATTCAAATTACAATCACACTCATTCTTAAATTACACTGGTGTCTCTTATCAGAAATTGTTTCCTATACTAGAATCTGCAGCAATAAGTGGACATTAATTAATGCTAAATTACAACGGAATTACGTATTATATCCACATGAATACGGAATGACTCCATTATGAATAATATTATTACAGTAAATATTAAAGGACCAGCCAGGGGTTTATCGCGAATCACAAAGTGTGGATAACTCCACAGGGTCTGAAGTGACTACAAACTTTTCCATAGGATGGCCAGCCCGTGAGGCTTTGATGGATGAATGCCGCTTCCAAAACATCACCCGGAGACCCCAGGAGCGAAGCCGAAACACAGCCTACCCACTCCTTCCCCAAGTCTGATTTCTCCGTGTGGCAGGAGGGTTCGTTTCCTGGCTGAGAATTCCATTCAAGCTCTGTTCTCTCGGTACTGATGTGTGTGGCTTCCAGCTCAGCTAATGTTTTAAAAAATCCACGCACAACTTCGCCGCAGTCTCTCGTTTTGGTGGGTGGTCATTTTGTCCTTGGAAGGAAAACTCTTTCACCCTTTCCCACGTAAAGGATTTCAAAATACCCCGGTGGCATTTTTTTTTTTCTTTCTCCTTTTGCAAGGCAGACGCGAAGTGAGAAAAGTGTGCGATATTCATCTTGATAATTAGTGCACAAAGGCAATTAGGGGTCTAAAAACCTTAAGGCACAGAAAGCACTTCTTTTGTTTATTTGCTTACCTTATTAAGTTAAATATCTGTCTGAATTAATCGCTAATGGAAGTGAAGAAGGCTCAGGAACAGCAGCTTAATGAACAGCCATGTCAGCTGCATTTCACAGGGCCCCACATCACGGAAGACTGCAAGCCGACTCGCTCTTCAAAATTACTTTTCTGCCCAATTTTCTGTTTGCAAAGCAGTAAATTATTTACATTTATTGTGCTTATTTAAGCACTTAAATGACTATGAATGGAGTACAGGCACATGTTAAAAATATAGAACCATTACCCAACTCTACTGCTGGAAATTCCCGTTATTTCCCCCTGAAGGCTGCTTCCCTCCTTTTCTAATCTCTCTTTTACAACAATTCATGAAAAAGGCCATTATTACATTGAACATGTTTTAATAAGTTATTTATTATTTAACATACTTTAAGAGGCAGGCCCATGGAAGTTACCTTACCCACGCTAAGAACAGTCCTTTTCAGACTTGTCCAGTTGCCTGAGCCGAAGTGCCTAAGTTTTCCCCAAATAAAATTACGCTGCCCTTCACTGGAAACAAATAAACCGCGCTTTCCACCATTACTCACATCGTAAAGATGGATATTTGAAAAGATCAATTATACTAATTATTGTCTTTGAAAATGATCATTTAACATATTTACCTCCGTTAATAGTTAGTTATTTGAGATCAGTAGCCACCATTTTTTTTTTAACGTGCAGCTGCTCTTACAAACACACTGCTGTCTTAAGTTGCACTTAACGGCACGGGGACCCAGCGTGAAGGAAGCCCTTCCCCGTGTGGTCCTTGCAAACTCACAAAGCATTCCAGCTATCTCACCAGGCAGCCAATTGACCACTGCCAAACCCAGAGATGGCCCAGATTCATCATCATTTAAAAAAAAAAAAAAAAAACACGCACACAAACAGAAGAAGGGCATAATATAGTGAGACGAATGGTGGCAGGAAAGGAATCAAAATTAAAAAAAAAAAGGGGGGGGGAACGGAAAGGAAGACTCTTGGCAATGGAGAAAGGCAGAGGTCTCAGGGAGTCTGCCTGCTCGATCAGGATCAAGCAGCAGATTCTAGTATTTCCTTTCCCATCTTTCAAATCATTGCAGGAAAAACTTTCCTACGTTGGCAAACGCAGACAGACGCTCTACGCCCAGTTCCTCTGTGGTCCGCATGCATTTACATACATGATACAGGGACACGGGGTATGTGCCGACTCTCACATGAGCTCATTTCCCGAGCAGCAAGAAAGGGGGGTGTTTTTCAAAAGTGATTTCAAACATTTTGTGTGTGTGTGTGTGTGTGTGCGTGTGCGTGTGTGACAGCAAAAGCATATTTATTATCCAGACTCAACCATTTCAATGTATTTTCCCCCAAGATACCAGGGGCGGTGTCACCACTGCTGTTAAAAAGCCCCATGCTATTCATAAGAGATTATACTGGAGTAAACATTTCAATGGCAGTAATGATCTAATTAAAAGAATCAGACATACTTAAAAGAGTCCCTTCTTTGGGGGGGGGGAGCAAAAAAAGAAAAATCAATGATGCAATCCATAGTCCGGAATGGGGGCAGCCTTTTACTGTGATCAAACACAGCCTATCTGGTACATATCTGAAGTCCTCTGGTCTTTGTTACTTAATGTGGTGCCGAAGATCAAAGATGTGTGCAGTATGTGTTCCAGGGTTCCAGCTGAGTCGCTGTCATATGTTAAGCTTCTTTTTTTAAGTTGGCTATAATTCTACCTTACTCCAAGTGAACAGGGCTTCCATTAAAGTAAGCATTTCCTCAAATCTGGCAAGAATCTTGTGTGGGATTTTCCTGCCGCAGCCTAAATGCGACCGTCATGCACACACAGGCACGGAGGTTTGCAAGGCTCTGGAATGCCACGCAGCCTCCCGGATACCCATCCCACCATAAGAAATAGCAACATCGGTGTGTGCCTATGGGAGGAAGAGAGAGGAGGGGAAAAAAAAAAAGTGTGCAATCTCTAATCGCTAATTGTTTACGTGACCACCGAGCCACGCAGGCTCTCTGTGTCGGGGATTTTTTTTTTTTCCCCGTGCCTGCCTTCTCTTTCACCTACCTCCCAGCACCTGAGGTGGGGCCTGCCACCCAGGTTTGCACCGCGGGTCCGACCAAAAACCGGCAGCCAGGCTGGAGTGGGAAGGCGGATGCTGAGGTGGGAGCTGGGGACGACGGGGACGCCATCCCCCCAGGAGGCCACAGGGGGGAGCTGTGGCTCTGCTCAGGGCTGCCAGAGCCGGTGGGGGGAAGAGTGGGCAGAAAATATACTGTAGCCAAAGCGACGGTGGAAAGCGAAAGGTAGGTTTTATAAGTTCCTGCATTTTATGACTGTGCTGCAACAGTGCAATGTCCACTCAATCTGTTTCGAAGTTAGCACAGAAAACATGCAGTGGGCATATTAAGTACAGGATGAAATGCTGTAGTGAATATTTATTAGCGAAAATATAGGTTCTCAAAAACAGAAATAAAGCAGGGTAATAGATGAAGGGAAGAATAGATTTAACACTGAAATAAATATCAAAGGTGCACAGAAAAGGCAAAATATAGTGTTCAAACAAAGCTGTGAATTGGGTCCAGATTTAATGCCCCCCTAGGGAAGAAAAGGTTGGACAGACTTGGAATTGAGATACCACTTTTAGTACACAGCCCCTGTAATGCTGTCAGCTTTATTTCCTTTGACAAATGTGAAATAAAATTTGTCAAAGTTAGGGCTTGGAAAGTTGGCTATTGAAAATTCAATTGGTAATAACTAGTATAGCCTAGCACTCGGGAGATTTTTAAAGGAGAAGGATGTTTAAGATGCTGGGGCGGGGGGGGGGGCGGGCGGGGGGAAACAGTCCTACAGATTGTATTTCACTTTTTAAAAATTTAGCAGTTGACTTAGGCAGCTGGATTTCTGGGTTTCCTATTAGCGGAAAGGCGGTCATTTAAAACCTGTTTCCATGAGGACCAGCCTTCTACCCTAAGTTTGAGAATCTCCTGCTGGCCAGGCAGAGGAGGACACCTATGCGCTCCCCAGGGGCCACCCCAAGAAGACATTTCTTTGCCAAATCATACAGAAGCGCAGGTACCACTGTGGTGAGAAGTCTCCACTAACCCCATTCTACAGAGTTGCCTCTCCTAGGGCCAGGGAGTGGATCCATTCCCCCGCAAACTGTGATTTAGCAGGGATGTTTAATAACAGGCTTTCCCCCCTTCGCCATGTGTCACCCAGGCTCCTCCGCCTTCCCCCGGCTCCAGGCTCGGCAGATTCCCAAAGGTGGCTCGTGGACGCCACCTCTGTCCTGTGCCTCCTGCCCGGCCACAGCCTGTCCCACCCCTGACCTCCGAGGTACCCGAAGACAAAGCCCTCGGTAGAGAAAATAGAGCCCCTCCGCCCCCGAATCGATGCCCGGGGATATTTATCTCCTTTGGGGATTTGCTCTAACACACCCTAAGCATCATCCGAGAGACAAAACCCTCCTGCCGCCCATCCCGCTTCTGGATGGGAAAACAGAGCCCCGTGCCTCCCAGCTGCCTGCATCTGCTTTAAAAGTGGACTCCTCGGCACTTTGTCCCGCTCCCCCAAGAGTCGCTGGAGATGTTGCCCGTGGACCCAGCAAACGGCGGGCCCAGCCGCTCCCGGGGACACAGGGGCCTCCCCTCCGCCTCGGTCCCGGGCTTGCCCAGGAGCCCGTAAAAGACCTTTGGGAAGCACCTCTTCAGTCATCATGTCATGAAGGAGGCTCTCCGTCTTTTACGACCGGGGTGGGGGGGTGGCTCTTTAATTGAAGGTTTTATTTTTAATTTTCACATGCCTACCATGTGGTCTTTACTTTATTTTTCCATTTTCAGCCCGTTCCCTCTCCAGCCCGTCGCAGGAATTGGGCAGTCAGCAAGAGCCCGGGAGTGGTGGCATGTATCATTACATTCTCAAGATGGCATATTTACTGCGATTGCCAGCAGGGTCGCGCTTCTGTCCTAGTAAATGTAGTGGAGTATGAAAAAGGCAATTACATCTCACTGGGTGACCTTTTAACAGCCATGACTACCTCCTATCTATACATAATTATTATAGGTGATGATTTCCAAGTGTTACCGTCTCCTCGAGCCGCCTTTAATTCACATCACATTTAGGCACGTTTGTCACCAGGGCTCGAAATTTTAACCCCCGAAAACGGAAAAAAAAACAGCCGAGAAAAGTGATAGCAACGGATGTCAAGCTCTCAAGTCATCCTAATAAAAACACAGCAAATAAGATGTCGCCCTGTTTGTATTCATTATCAGTTCTTACATGCTCCGACTCTTGCATTAAACATTAGACAGCCTCTGATGCCTGCCTAACAGTTTAATTCCCTCCTCAGTATTCAGGCTGTCATAATAAAATCAGTGAGGCAGGCAAAGTCGAATAAGAGCAGGAGGAGGCGTTGAGCATGTAGCACAAGGCATTGTCACCGCTTACCATTCACTCTGCACTGCTTACAGGAGCTGAATTCAGCATATGCTGGGGAGTGACACACAGACCCATCGCCCCCTCCGCCGCCGTGGCCAGCCTATCTTGCCGGCGCAGGGCGAGGGTGGCACGCGTGCAGAGGGCCGATAGCAGCCCCTTCAAAAGGAGCCGGCTTCTGAGCCACTGGAGCTGGCACAATAGAAGCCACTTCTGTCAACAAAGACGGCCGACGAAAGAGCTAGCTATCCCCACTATGGAAAGATTAACAGTGCTAAATCCGTTTAGGCCCTTTTTTACTTATTTACAGGCTGGTGATCTCGGAGGCTGAATCAGAACAAGAGATTAGCTCTATTAAGTGCTGCCCATTTTTCTGAATTATGTTTTTGAAGACTTGGACAATATGAATAAGGATTCGTATTAACCACTGTACGAAAGGCACACACTTCATTGCAGTGACAAAGCCTTCGGAAAACTACTTGTCACTTGCAGTGATCCATTGCAAATACAGTTTAATATATAATTTATATCTACCAGCTGGTGAGAGCAGAAAGAGAGCCATCCCACTCTATTTCTCTTTTAAAAGAGAGCGCGGAAGAAAGGGAGAGAGAGAGAGAAGGGCTGGTAATTTAGGATGTCACTAACGATAGTAAAATAGCTCAGCAAACAGTTCAATATATGGTTCAATACTTGTGATACTATCCAAACAAAGACTCGAAGCCATTAATTTTAAAAAGTTCTGTGAATCTTCTTTGAACAGTAAATATTTAATCACTGCAATATGTAAGCTACCCTCTCATATTTTATCTCCTAACCAGAACTGTGTAGTGAGCCTGGCCTTTAATAACTTTGACCGGAGCCATAGTTTGCCATTTTTCTCCTGCCACCGGATGACAAAGTGTGTCCAATCCGCGTGTGGCTCTTTGCCGCCTAATGTGTTCTTGCCGATGCCCAAAAAACAGCGTGGGAGGAATCAGCTCCGTGAGTGTGAAAACTAAATTGTGCCCGAACCCCAGTTTCAGGAACAGATCTGTACATCCACCTGTGCCCGTGTGTGCGCATCAAACATAGACAAGCAGGTGCTGAAAATTACATATATGTTTAATAAATATCCTCAATTGTTTAGTGACGTATAATGGAGCGATCAAAGCTTCTGGGCGAAGGCGTTCCGAGTGGAACGGGGGGGAGAGGGCTGTCTCTGCCCCTAAGCTGTCTACGCCGTGTCTTTCCTTTAAAGGCACACACACGAGTCAGGAAAGACATCTTTGGCCCATTGAATAATTGATGAGGAGCCTTGCAGGTCTCAAAAGCTTATACAACCAAAACACCCACTATTTATTTATTTTATTACATATTTTCTTTTAATTCAGGAAATACCCACAGAGATTACAATTCTAATTTGCAGGGAATCCTGTTGGCAGAAACATCAAACAATTAGCCATCCACCTTCTAAACAGCCTACTGGTAACAGGCAGCTTCAGCGGCAGCCAGCAAAACACGCCTGCTCTGCCTCCCGCCACGCCCGTGCTGGCTCAGAGCTGAGACAAAATCAAGTCGGGGCCGTTGACTCGATGGACAAAACCCACCCAAGCCCCCTATCAGGTTGGCACAGGCTCCCTGGGACGTGGCCAGCGTGAAAGGGGGCAGGGTGGCCTGTGTAAGTTTCTCTAAAGTAGACAGGACTTCCAGCAGCGGTGTTGTCACAGCCACTGTCATCCACGCAGATTCTTCACACACACACATGCACACACACACACACGCACAGAGCTAATTCCAATGCGTTATGAAATCAGAGTGCGCTTGCAGGATATCCCTTCATGAGGTATTTTGAGTGCCCTCTGCACCATAATGCATCAAATAGAATACGGGCTCAGAAAGTGGCAGGGCCTGAAAGGTCACCCTGCCAACCCCTTGGGCTCAGAGGAGTGCAAGGGTCCTGGAGAGAAAGGACTTGCCAGGCCCGTGGGGGGCAATGACGGCTTCAGCCCAGGGCTGGTGAGTCAAAGTCGGGCCTCTCTCCACCCGGTCCAAACAAACACAGGTATTCATTTCATCTCAGTCCCGTTTCCCACACACACAGGAGAAACCCAGGCGAATGAGGCGCAGTTGTAGTCCCAGAGCTCGCGGTCAGTGAGAGGGACTAAGTCTGAAGAACAGCCGCAGCCCTGCCTTCAACACCAAGGGGGCCAGGCCGAGCCTGGGGGCAGCCTGGAGGTCTGGGGCCGGGTCACTCCGCGTGGCCTTCCCTTGGCAGGAAGATCCTGCCTTCTGCCCGGGAAAGGAAAGTGCCATAAGTCCTGGGGAAATCCTGGCAGCCTTTTTCATAAAGATAAGCTCCCCCTCCCACTTGGCCTCTCCCCACGAGCCGACCTACAGAGAGGCAAGGGGTCCAGCCAGCGCCTGGACTCGCGGGGCGGCCGTGGCTTAGGACAGACACACCTGCATCTCGCTCCCCAGCCAGACCCAGGGCTTCACACTAGTTCCCGAAAAGGGGTCCTTATCCTGCTTGGAAGATGTCTGGCCGCAGTAGGCAGTAGTAGTAGGGGGTTAGTAGTACGAATGCTAGAAATAGATGCTCGTAGCGTTAGGTGGTGGTGGTAGCAGGTGGTGGTACCAGTAGGAGGTAGTCATTGTGGTGGGTGGTAGCAGTAAGTGGTAGTGGGTGGTAGGAGTGGGTGGTAATAGTGCAGTAGGAGTGGGTAGTGGTAGCAGCAGCGGATGGTAGTCTTAGGTAGTGGTACTAGCGGTAGTAGAGGTGGCAGCAGCATTAGTAGTGGGGAGTGTAGGTAGAGGTAGGTGGCAGTAGCAGGAGGTAGCGGGGGTAGGTGATAGGAGGAGGAAGAGTAGAAGGTGGTAGTACTAGGAAGAGGTCGGTGGTAGCAGGAGCAGGTGGCAGTAGTACGTAGCAGTCACCATCCAGGACAGTGGGGACACACTTAACACCTCATCAGGCCACATGCTCATTGCCCACCTCTTGGCGCAGGTATTCAGGGGAGTGAACCAATTTGGCCAGAGCAGACAGGGCAGAAGGGTGATGGGCCATGAGACCAGCAGGGGAGCAGCAAACCCAGGACAGCAAAGTCACAACTCTCCTCACAGACACACCTGGAGGTCCTCTGTCCACAGAGTGGACTCAGGAGAGCACACGCTCCCCATCCCGGCCACGGGGGTGCCCCCGCCCCAGACCAGGCTGCCGATGTGGCCGTGAATCTGAACCCCGGGGCTTGCTGCCAGCCGACTCAGCCACACCCACAGTCTCTTCCCTCATCTGTAAAGTGGGTCAGTAACAGCCTCTACCTCGCAGGGACATGACAAGGTCGCAGGAAGTGCCCAGCGAAGGAGGTCTAGTGGTGGCTCTTCAAACAGCCGCAGCGCCGTGACGGATTCCTCCCTGCTAACCCTCAGTCTCCCGGTCTGCGGAATGGGGTCCACAGCGTCAGCTCGGCCTGCGTTTCGTGTGGATGAAGGTCACGCACACCAAAGGCCCAGGGCGCAGCTGATGCTCACCTTGTTTGTCTGTGAGCCAGGGTCTCCACGCCTACCTCCCCCGAGAGCCTGGGAGACGGTAACACACCCTCCGCAAACACTTGACTTATTAGAAAAGAACTCCTCGTAGTAGCTGCATGTCTTCATACTGATACCAGCTAACTCCACTCACCCATTTACAGAGAAAGCAAAACAAAACATGAAGCTTCTCTGATGGGGAAGCCTCACGTGGCCGGGCTCGGGGGGCCCAGTCCCCGGTTCTCCGCAGCACATCTGTGAATACACTTCCGAGAGAAGGATCCCTCAACCCGCCTTGCCTCATTTTTAAAAGTTCGCAGGTTTTCAGGCTCCAAAAGCGTCATTATATTTGGAATGGAATTTTGCCTCCTCCACCAGCAAGGTAATAAAATCTCTGAGTCTGAGAAAAAGTCAGGAAAGTTCAAATGTCAACCAAGTGAACATTAAAATTGTTAGAAAACAGGAACCGTAATTTGGGGATTGAAAATGAGGTAGAATTCATGGTATAAGTGCAAGTGATCTGGAAATAGATGTTTATCTTGGCCATTTCCAGGGAAGTGACATCACATCGTGCGTCTACTGGGATATTAGTCCTGCGCTTTCCAATCCAGGTTCTGGCACTAAAGTTGGCAAAATTAGACCATTTTGTTAAACGGATCTTCGAGGCGTCCACCTCCCCAGCCCATTACAACCCACCTATGACACGACTCAAGAACAATGGGTGAAAAATGGGCTATAAAACAGGAATGGCCTGCTTCATGTAAAGTGGATTTTATAGTGCAGGTGTAGCTGCATTTATCGATACTGTAAAGCAGCGAGATCGTGCTGCTATAAAGCATAACATTTGTTTAAAAAGAGAGAAGGGGAACAAGAAAAAACGTACCCCCCCTATTAATTGAAAAAATGACCTCACAGAGAACTCCCGAGCCAGCGGGGCACTTTATAAAAACATCTGCCATTTTATCATCCGATGGTTTATGCTTTTATTTCAGAAGCTTCCTAAGATCTGTGAAAGAGAAAGGCAATCTGGGGGAGAAAAAAGAAAAAAAGCCTTTGTCGAACTGGGAAAGCAGGTTCCAGGCCCTCCTCAGAAAAAAATAAATGAAAATAAAAAAAATAAAGATGCTTAAGTGCCTGGAACCCGTGAACGTGGTTGAGACGGTCGCAGTGGTGGTGGGCTCAGGGGTGGGAGGAACCTTGCCTGTCTTGGGCATGAATGGGAAAAGCTCCGAATAGGAAATTCTGCAGGAGTTTTTATTGCCGATTTCCTTTCGGGAAGATGGCATTGTTTCTGCCCACAATGACTAGGGAGGGCGTAAGTTGGACGGGTTGACAGCATCCTTCAAAGCCCCCGCTGGCTGCAGGAGTGCGTGGCTCCGTATTTTTGTTCCTTGCCGAGCAGGTCTGAGCTATTTATAAGCAAGATCGTGCTGGCGCTGAAGTTTCCCTTCCCTGGAAAGTGTTCTTGGCGTGGCGTTTCGATTAAGAAAATGTTCTACACACAATGCTAGGGGTAGCTCCCTGCTTGCAGCGCTCTGTGTTTAAAAGTCAAATTCTTGCCCCTCCCGTTGGCATCAGAGCCAAAAGCACCCCTCGGAGCAGTCAGGCCAGCGGACACCCCGCCTGCCCGGGAAAGGGCAGCTCTGAACGTTTCTCCTCCTTCTCCTTGACACAGTCTTTACCAAAAACCATTCTCCAGTGTCAGTGGACTTGGACACAATAGAATTCCATCCGCGGGGTTAAGGGAGGGCACGCACTTAGAGCGACAATAAAACAAATGTTTAAAAAACCCATTATTGGTTTCATTTCAACCCTGCTCTCCGTTCCTCCTCGGCGCCAAATGCCGTCCTCATGCTCGGTGCAGATGTTGTCACAGCTGCCCGCTCACAATGCTGACAGTCTGCAGCGTGGGCGCCACCGCGGGATCCCAGGAGAGTGACCCACGGCGGCAGGAGGCCAGGACAATGGCAGCAGAGGGGACGCTCTCTCCAAGGCAAAGCCGAGCACCCGCCGCACCACCCTGCGACAGCCCTGCCTGGGCTCCCTACTCCTGCTCTCTGGAAAAATTCCCAAATCCTTCACCGGGCACGGAATGGCCGGCTCAGGGGAGATCTGCTTCCTTCTCAGAGCTTTGCTTCTCTCTCCTCTCCTTCTCCAAGCAACAATGGATGCTCGAGCCAGCCCTGCCAGGCTGCCTCAAGAGCCACATAGCAAAGCAAACTGTTCTAGGCCCACTCTTTGAAATGCTGCCCCCACCACGTCGGCCTGGCCAGCTCCTCTTCATCCACCAAAATCCTACTCAGCTTCTCCTCCTCCATGAAGCCTTCCCTGACTCAACTCTGGGCAAAGGTCATCCTTCTGCCTATAACTCTCTCTCTTACATGTTCCAGTTATCACACATGGCCTAAGATTTGCAAGGTGACTACTGAAACAGGAAGTGCATGATAAAAATAAGCCAAATCGCAGGGCATAGCAAATTCGAAAACCCATTTTTTTCATTTAAAAAGCAAAAGGGCACGGTGACGTATGGAGCTACAGAAAACTAGGACATCGTATTTGGCCAATGTCATTC